>NW_025763455.1:0-191949 GCF_003444635.1 Morchella importuna | reverse complement strand
ATTCCTGGCCCTCCTAATTTCTGCTGAATCCTTTTTCGACCCTTTTGTCCTGCAGAAATAATAGTAACACTGATAAAATCTCACTCCTAGAAATCGAGTCTGTATTCGCCGGTGCAGTTGAAAGATAACTTCTCGGAGGGAGGGAATATGCATGTGGTTATATATCTATGACTAGGTAGGTGGGAGAAATATATATCCGACGACTAATAATTTTTCGGGTCCCCTCTGCTCTCCTCCTCCTTCGGATCGAATGAGTTTCGGTTATCGATTGAAAAAAATATGTGCAATAATGTGCAGGTCAACAACCAACGGACCAGGGAAGAGACAGGTCGCAGGGAGTCAAGGAAACGGGAAGTTTAGAAAGCGGGGGGTGGAAATGTGTGTCTACAGGAAAAAAAAATTAAAACAAAAAAAATTATAATCTTTTTACCTTGCGGTTGGCAAGGGGGGTGGTTTGTGTGAGTAAAGATTTGGGGATATTGTTTTTTGGGGGGAGAGGGGGTGGGAGTGGAGTTCTGAGTGGGTGGATGTGGGATGTCGATGTGGGATGTGAATAATACTGCGCTTGCAGTTGTAGTAAAAAGCAGTATTGCTAGGACCTTTAGAACATCTGTTGTCTAATTCTTGACCGGTCTTCCTGCTCCTTCTCAAGCAAGCAACAACAATAGAGTACTACTGTAGCCGGCTACATCTCCCTACTCCCCCAACAAAAGACTCGAAAAGGACCCAAAATCTGCGTTGCTCTGCGCTGTGCAGGCTCTGCTGCTGCCAAAAGCAGGATGCCCGAGACGATGCATAAGTGGACTAGGGGAAAATCGGAGCCTGGGGGAGTCTGCCTGCTTCGATCTACCGTGGTTCAGAATGAGGTCAAATTAGGTCACGTCACACTGACATTGACCGGGACACCGGTCATGGTCATGGTCATGGTCATGACGGTTGACCCGAGTAATTTGTTGACCGTGTCAGACCTAGCTCCCATCCCCCCCTGTGACTGGTAGAACAACTAGAAACATGGAGTCAACGAAGACTAGCGTATATAAATAATTTCCACACGCACGCACACTTGCATCCCCCCCCAAGGTCTTCGCGAACTCTCGTTCCCCTCAAATTCCAAGGCAAATAAGAATTTAAAAAAAACAGTAGTAATAATAACTATCCCGATCCCAAGGTTTTTTGTTTTGTTTTTATTTTTTTCGAATTCGTGTTCTGTAACAAAACAAATCTCCTCAAGAACCTCTCCATCTATCCACTGAAACTACATACCACTCTTCTTCCTTGTAAATGCTCATCAAGCATCGTCACCATCACCATCATCATCACCATCATCATCAACAAACCATCATCATCATAATCATAATCATCCTTAGGCCTTTACATAGCTCCCTTGGTGTTACATACTACTACCACAGAAGGATTATACAACACACCCCTGGTCTGAAAATGGTGGTGTTATTTCGAATTTCTTTTTTGGGGCTTGAGCCCGCCCGGTGGGCTGGGACAGCTCTTTCGGGGCGCCACACACAACCCAAAACAAGTTATTGATGGACCAGGGTCACCATCGGAGTAAGAAGGATGTGTGGATGCGAATACATAGGTAGAGAATAGGCAGACACTACAAGTGGCACGGTGGTGTTCGAGGAGACCGGCCGATAGGCAGTTATTCTCCCCTATCGGAGTGCGGAGGATAAGACACGATTGCATTAATCTGCAGCTCCTTCTCGCAAGGGCAGAACAGGCAGTCAATAGGCAACGAAAGGGAGATCTGTAAAAAAAAAAAAAAAAAAAAAAAAAGGTATCTCGCACGCGAATAATATCCATGCGGCGATGACGACGAAGGAAGAGTAGTCGGGGGAGAACGGGGATCCCACGCAGCAGCAGCAGAAGCAGCTGTAAGCAAGCAATTGTCAAAATATGTGACTCTCTAGGCGAATAACGCTACAGCAGCTTAATGCGGGGCGAGCGTATGGGATACAGTACAAAGGGGGGGAAGCTGAGATGAGCTGTACACGCAGACTAAGTTTTTTCTCGAAGGAGGTTACTTAGATCTTTTTTCGTGTGTTTTGGGTTTACATTTCTTGGACGAGACTTTAATCATTCAAAGGCCAATTCCAAACTTTAACCAGCAGCACGCAGTTCCCCACTGAATGAATTAATGGGTTGGAAGTTCCTATGTAAGGCTAGCCATTGGATCGACCGTCCAAGTGTCAGAGCCATTACAGCAAGTCCTGACCATGAGTATACTCCTTTGAGGTCCTCGGTTGGCGGAGAGAGCTCTGGGCCATGTCACTACTCTTCATTGATATGTGCGTTCATGGTTTTTCGGCGTCGGCATATCAGAGTCGAATGTGGTTATATCTGTGTTACCATCGCGTCTTTTTTACGGTTCTGTTACATGCCACCACCCATGCCTCGCTGGTGGAAGAATATGGAAAAAAAAATAAAAGTGGGAGAAAGCCTATTGACTGGATACCTGCACAATATTGGACCGTCATGGCACAGGGTCACAAATTAATGAAGAAGGGGGATGCTTGCAGACTTCGTAGTGTTCGATAATTGATATTGCAAGTTCTACAGGCTACAGTGCTAGCAGCCTGTAGGGAATTTCGAAAGGCTGAAGGGGAAAAAAAAAAGGCCTAAAACAAGAAAGCAGCGACGATCTTACATATATTGGTAGCAATTGTTTGGCCTGTGGAGCAAAAAACAATTTCACTAGTACTAGGTCGAATTGTTTGTACGGCCAAGCAGGTGCAGATTAACGCGTACCGTTTTCTCATACTAGATCAGAGAATATCACCAACATACTAATGGATCCATGGAGATCAGGGAATGCACATCAAGACCTGACAGGGAGCCTTCTCGCCTCACCATTCGTGGGGCCTAAAAGTTGCGTGTTCTGAGCGGCGTTGCGAGATGCGTTGCTAGTTGCGGTACACTGATACCTTACATGCCCAAATCAGCTGGCGGCTGTACCTAGCACGTATCAACATACGAAGTACCGAATGGCACTAATGAACCTTCAAGCTATTCTACAACAGGAGAATTCTGGGGTAATGCTCCTGAAAGAAGCAGACAAGGGATTGTTCCAGATGTCCTCACTGAAAGGGACGTTTGATTCGCTCCTTCTGCCTCCTATGTGCTGGGACCAGCCTTCCCCATGACAGGGAGGGTTACGATAGATAGCTTGGGCCCTTCATTTGGGTTTTCAGCAGCGGATGCTACAATTATTGACATATGTACGTATGTACAAAACATGAATACATTCCCATTCCAGGCAATCCAAGTTGTAGCTCTATTGACATATCCACAAGCAGCTGACTCTTCTCCCCGAGGTCGTCGACGGTCCGGTCCTCGATCTCAGTGATTATCGTGAGAGTGTTACCCACGATGGGCATTGCAACTATAATTCGATGATCTGTCCTCCCCACCTCAGCTCACACTTATTTCGTGTTCCATCCTTCCTAGCTTCCCCGTATGTGTGTTGGGTGGCACGAGTATGTAGTTCTCTATGGAATATGATAAATGCCAATGATCATAGCTCGTCTGAAGTGGTTTGAGGCGTGTGA
Source organism: Morchella importuna (assembly GCF_003444635.1). Classification (NCBI taxonomy): domain Eukaryota; kingdom Fungi; phylum Ascomycota; class Pezizomycetes; order Pezizales; family Morchellaceae; genus Morchella; species Morchella importuna. Next base: position 188,386 of record NW_025763455.1, on the reverse strand, counting down.
AGGATCTCTACGGCCTACCTACCCTTCAGGCTTCGTACTCGATTTCCTCTACACCATATGTAACTAGTTTTCTTACAACGTATGGATAGCTGCATCGACCACATGGAGCAATTGGTCAGTCTCATGGGCGCCACTTCCATCCACAGCTCTAGTGAGCTCTCCGCAATCAACAATCGCGGCCTCCGTATCAATTCATGCAACTATCAAGCAAAGTAAAAGATCTGAAGCACTACACCTCATCAGGCTGGTCTGCAATCGGGAATTTCACAATGGATAATCGACCGGCCTCCTTCACACTCTACCCTTCCTTCGCAAGAAGCTATTTCCCTATTTTGTCGCTCCTGACAAAAGCTCCCCCCACACACCCTTCCACTATCGTACGCTCCCTTCCCTTACTGACGGATTGACAACAACGCAGACCGATATGATGTAAGTATGTTACGATCATCGTTGGTGGGGAACCGTGAGGCAGAGATAGGAATCTAGACAAGTCTAGTCGACCCAGGCAGACAAGACAACATACTCAATGTGATCATGGAGAGCCGCTGACTAGCATATCTGTAGGGCAGATCTTTCTGAAGGGGCTGTATAAAAATACGATATATCTCTGTCTGTAACAATGCGTCCGGGAAGGGGATCAAGGAAGGGATGACACATCATTGTCCTTCCCCCATTGAGTATTTCGATACCAATTGCAAACTATCCGTGCTTATTTTTCCCTGGACTACCTTCCTAGAAGCTTTTCTGGAGTTCCTTGAGCCTTCGTTGTCCCTCGGATAGGACTCGGATAGTGGACGAATGGGAGAGCGGATCCATCAGGACGCGGCTATGAGACAGCAGGAGGGAAAAAAAAGAATACCATGGTCTAGCTAGCTAGAGAGCTCTCTATACATATCGCACTAATCTTATGCAATACTCACAGGAAGACGCCCATTCCCGATTAGGAAACTTCCAATGAGACTGCATGAGGCTGATAACCTTGGAAAACGGGTCCTGGGGTATCTAAAAACACTTTTTTTTTTCCTTTCGCCTGCATACATAACATAGTTAGTTATGTCTCGCTTCGCTCTCCGTCTGTCTTGAACGGAAACATGGAACATAATTGAGAATCACGAAAGAACGAAGCTTGCACAGACAATTCAGGGTGCTGAGGCAGGGACGACTGGGCAAGATGACAGGCTTTGGCTCCCATCCTCTCCTATGGTGCCGGTACTGCCAAAGCGGCTCAAGAGCGGGAGCTTCCAAGGATGCTCTGTGAAGGGAGACGAGAGCGGAACGGCAAATGTGGGCAGTCAAACAAAATTTCAAAAGGATCCTTGGAAAAGAGAAGGCAACTGCCACGGCGTAAAAAGCTAGACATCTTTCCCTGGTTTTTCTATCTACTCACTGAGTGTAAAAGTGTTGAAAGTCTCTCTTTCCCTATGTTGAGGGTAAATTCGAAATTCAACTTGAACTGCCGTCCCGCGGAACGGGTTCTCGCAGACAAAGAGTTTGGTAAATTGGGCTTATTTTCTTCCCACTTTTGTGTGATCTTCTTGCTGCTTAATACATATGTTCAGTGTACCACATGGTCCGTGTTTCGGTAGTTCCATCTTTTTTTCTTAGCAGGATACGGAATTTAAGAGATTGGCTACGGGTAGGAATCAGACCCCAAAGCGAAATTTTTTTATTTCTTTTTCAAATCACCAACTTCTTACTGGCCCTACGGCTCCTAGTGCTGGATGGCTCCGTAAAAAGGTGTTTTATTGATGATTACTGATGCACGTGAGCCGTAAACAAATCTGGGCACTGGGTTAGGGATCCCTGGGCCCAACATAAGGCTGCAGGGATAGGGTTTGTTTGGATTACTGTTTCCAAGTATTTTACACACCAAGCTAACGAACCCTGGTTTTGTGGCTGGGGAGGAGGGTGTGGTGGTAGGACTAGGGCTAAGCTTAATATGGACCCGGGACCCGAATCCCAAACTTTCAACAACCTTCAGTTGCGGTCCTTATGGAGCAACAGGCAACGATATCCCTGCAATGGGATTAGGTGTGAAAAGCCTCCACCTCTCGAAAGGGCAACCAGAGGAGTCAGGACACACAACGCAAAACGTGTTATTTAGCGCCGCCGCCAGCGATTCGGCGTCTGGCTAGAGTGCTCGCGTGTGGAGAAAGCTGCCAAAAAAACATGGCCGCATTGGCTCCTAGGATCCTAGGATGGATGGATGGATGGATGGATGGAGGAAGGAGTGTGTAGTGGTAAGCAGTGGTGGAGAAACTTTCAGAGAGGAAAATTGATCGGGACACAATATGAATGACATATGAAAACTGCATACCAACGGACATACATATTTTTTTTTTCCTGCATCAACTGCATGCGCTGGGGAGAAAGCCGGTGATAGTTGATGGTTACACCTACTAAAAGGTGCATACACGTACCTACAGTCGCGTGTACTACTCAGTTAAAGATATAGGAACTCCGAATAAGAGTTTGGAAGTTGGAGGTATATTAATATGCAATTATCAATCAATCAATTATGCTCAAGTAGTGTGTAGATGTATGTAGTAGTACCTGCTGTACCCTTGACTACAGTAGAGTAGGGGTCAATATGGCGTCTTTCGTTTCAGGGTCCAAAAAGCACGTCATTGCACGGGAATGCTAGAGCGGGTGGGGAAACAACAACCTCCTCAAGGATGAATGGAAAACGAAGGGGAAAAGAAAAAGTTTCCTTCAAGATACCTACCCCTCCTCCTCCTCCTCCTCCTCATCATCATCATCATCATTTTGAACTTCTGGCGTACTAGTTTGTAACTCTCGCCTACTGCTACTGCTCCCCAGGTCAAAGAGGGAAATAGACAGGATCATAAAAAAAAGTGAGCCTTTCCATGTCCCCCAGAAATAATTGGTTTACTGTATTGAATCTTGCAGATCGTTGCAGCTGACCCTCGCAAAACTTTCAAGTACCCCGCTCGTCGAGCCTCATCGTTTTACCCCCCCCAATTGAATTTAACGGTTTCGCATATACCTTCTGCAGCATCCTCCGATAGAATCATGGCAACGTGAGTGGCTGCTGCCTGAGCGTCCTCTCTCCATCATCATCATCGTCAATTGCCAGATTTAAAGAAATACATAATTTACTAACGTTTTCTCCGTTCCTTTTTCCCTGTGGGTAATAAAGCAATATTACGTGGCATGCGGGTCTTACACGTGAAGAGCGTAATACTCTTCGTGGACAACAGGGCTTCACGATATGGCTCACGGGTCTGTCTGCCTCGGGGAAGTCGACAATCGCTACAGCGCTGGAGCAGCACTTGCTACACAACGGTGTAGCTGCCTACAGATTGGACGGTATGTATCGATTGTGTAATTCGTTTCTGCCTGTTTATGCCTTGATTTTCTGGAGAATGTTTCCATCGAGCGCATGGAGCTATGCGGTTCAGTTGCAATGGCATCACTGCATCGCATGGGCAGCGCTTGTTTGAAATTGTTTCTCGCGCAAGGGGAGACTTTTATTATTTTTTCATTAGTGGACGGTGATGGTGCTCGGGATCGCGACATCAGCGTTGGAACACGACCAATTGATTGGGATAAAACGAGTGGCTGACTCCCAGTTCACGAGGGTCACAGGGGACAATGTTCGTTTCGGCCTAAACAAAGACCTCGGTTTCTCCGAGAAGGACCGCAACGAGAATATTCGCCGCATAGCTGAAGTAGGTTACCTGTTCACCGCAGCTTAGTGCCCGCCCCCGCTCCCGCTCCCCTTTTGCATTCGCCACCACCACCACCACCACCACCACCACCACCATGATCAGCATGGCAGCCACCACAGCCCTCTCACAAGGATCACCGTTGCTAACAGCCACGATTATACTAGGTATCCAAGCTGTTTGCAGACGCTTCCACAGTCGCAATCACCTCTTTTATCTCCCCATACGTTGCGGACCGTGCCGCAGCCCGGAGGGTCCACGAATCAATCCCCTTCATCGAGATTCATATCGATATCCCCATTGCGGTCGCCGAATCTCGCGATCCCAAGGGACTCTACAAGAAGGCTCGTGCTGGTGAAATCAAAGATTTCACTGGGATTTCTGCGCCATATGAAGCGCCCGAGAACCCGGAACTTAGGATCGAGACAGACAAAGTGAGCGTTGAGGAAGCGGTCAAGATCATCGTGGATTATCTAGAGGAGAAGGGCCTATTGAAATTAGAAAAGAGGACGGTTGTTTGAATTAGGTATCGCGGACCTGATCCATAGCTGTGGCGCTGGGAATTAAAGGACTAGTACCAACAGAGTGATGCCGGGGGGGGGTGGAGGCGATGAGCGAAACATAATCTCAGTTGCCTACTTTTCTTGCCTACTTTTTTCCCCATGCGAGAGACAAAAGGAAAGAAAAAGAAAAAGCGTATGTATCTACTCGTCGACCGGATTAAGCCGTCATGTGCATGTTGATAATCGCATACCTACCTTCACTCGCACTCGTGGGGAAATGTCTTTCTCTCCTTCGCTACTGCCTTCATTTTGTTTCAAAAAGTCCTATCTCTCCACTCAAGCACTACAATTCACATCTCCTGCGGTGAGTATCAAAGGAACCAATGAGAGTTTTATTCCGGCCCTGTGACCGAGTGAGCTCTCACGAGATGTCCCCGAGTAAGATAGATAAACAGAGATAAATACGAAAATAGGAATTAAATGGCAGAAAAAAAGGGGTGCTTTCGTGGGGGTTGCCCGCTTTTTTTTCAAGTCTACAACCAAACCCACTCGACAAGCTTGAATGGATGTTTCTTGGGTACGGGTAGCTAGGGAATGTGATTTTGGCTTGCGTTTTCGCACATCACATCCCATCACAATCACCTCACTGCGATAATAAAAAAATGTGGTCGGCGAGGATTCTCTTCACCGCGCGAATTCTGCACGGGATTGATTGAGGGTGATAGGTAAAGAACGAGCAGAGATTGGCTTTTGCTCCCTTACCTGGATCACGGAACCACCACCGAGCGCGAGGCGTTTCCGTAGTCGTAGCCATCATGGGGTGTCGTCGTCAACCAAGTACTGCGGTAGAGTGGTTAACTTCAACTCTCTGCCTATGAAATTGCGACTGATTGACATGAGATGAGCAAGCAGATGGGCAAGATGAGCCAGGGTAGCTATCATAGGTGAACCATGGCCCGGGTGCCAGGAGGTACCAAGAAACAAACACCCAGTTAAACGCTGGGACACTGATATAAACACACCGACCAAGGCCGGTTAGTAATTTGGCCATCTTACATTAATTGCACCTCACATCCCATTCGGGAACCCTGCTTACCGTCCAGGGGTTTAGTGCGATATACCATAACTAATCCACATCCTGAATTCCTGGTGTTGTGGTCAAAGCTTACCAAGGCTTCTAATTCTCCCCCACAAATATATTTTCTTTTTGGAGTAATTAAAGCAAAAAGGCAAGGTAGGCAGCAAAATGCCTACTTGCCTACTTTGCGAGTACCAAGATAGCCATACACTTCCCTCCAATCCTTCTCCGCGCCCCTCTCCTCCTCCCCCACCGACTACCACCGTGCGCCTCCCAACCAGTGCCCCCCTAGCCACCCAACTGGATGACCTAGTCTGAAAACTTTAGTCACAGCTTTCCCTCCCGCAAAAATGAAATAAAACAGGTCCATGGTTCGTTCTCACCACTTCCACCACTTCCAGGCTTGAGCCCTCCCAGCGAATGGTTCGGTGTGATGTACCTCGTGTGTTTCATCAACATGATCCATGTACACTCTGCTGCGATATATATCAATCAACATGCGGTCTCATAACCATATAAATTGCTATGGTCGAAAACAATGCTCGGAGATTCAGTCTCAGAAATCACAAGATACCCTAACCCCCCCCCCCCCCTCTCGATCGGGCCAAAAAAAAAATGAAAAAAATAAAAAAACGGACAAATAACAACCCCCAATCCAGTGATAAATGAAATTCACAAGATATCACTCGTATTAGGTACAAAATCGTGGGGGATGGTGAATGTGTGGGGGTTTGATGTTTCAAAATGTTTGTTTTCTTTTCCTCCTCGAGCCTTCCTAATCAGGTCTTCTCATGTATGTATGTAGCTGTCTGGCCCGTTGGATATCGGTATTTGTCCGAGGAGACATCGCGATCTAAATCCCCTTGACACGCTCTACTTCTTTCCCCCCACTCCTCCCCACTCATGGGGGAAAAATCCCCAAGAGTAGACGTGACCCTCCATAATGAGCACCCAATATGGACGTGACCTTCCCATGTGCTAGCACCTACGTGGAGGTCCTCGCGATCTGTGATTTAGCGGCCCGTTTTGAAGTGTCCAACGCCGCGGACTATATCGATATCTACCCTTATGGTATACCGTGAGGCCCTTGCTCCCCCACCCACGGGTTGCCGAAACATCACCGAGCCCCGGAGAAAGGAAGAGAAGAAAAAGTAAATGCGTTCCCATTCGAGACGTGGGGACGTGGAGGGAGCCGGGTCATTCATATCCTTTTAGTCTACTGCCTGTCATTTAGCCTTTCAGAGAAAGGGCGGGGTTCCAGCGTGGCTTGAACGTAGATTTCAGACCGGTGCCAGGAAATCCCCTAACATAAGACTGAATCACTGCGTAATTCTTGGACTGATATCTGGTACCAGGAGAATCATAAAGGTGCCTAGCGACACCCTGGCAGTTTTCTTCTGGCACCAGCTCAAGCGCCGGTTGCCACTTGCCGGCAGTCTAGCGTCTATGAAGTCTCCCCAATCCTTCGCTTACGCTTCGGGAAAGACCCCTGTCTGAGATTAACTGGTAGATGAGATCAAAGAGATTAGATAAACTTTCAAAGATCAGAATCAAAGTTCTAATTTAAGTACAGAAAGCTTGGTCATTCCTGACCAAAAGCCCCACAGGTCGTACCACTCTCCAGCTCCCTCCGTTTGTTCGACCAAGGATACAACGAGCAAGTTGACCACCTTGCGATGCTCAGAAATACATATATCAACTCGCCTAGCTGGCCTTTCATAATGGTCTCGTCCTGACAAACCGTTAATACGATGTCATGTTTCCAAAGACTAGTTTAGAACCCACCTTACCTATAAAAGAAAACGCTCCCAGGTAACGTATGCTGACTGAGCAGGGCCAGCAGAGGACTTCGGGGAGTTCTGACCAACATGGATGTGGTTCCACTTAGCCACCGAGTCAGTATATATAACCCGACAAGTGCTGTGAATTGTCTTTGTAGTGGTAAAACCCCTACGCACTAGTGGGCCAGTGAAATTCTGCAGCGAACAGCTGGTAAGCCCACGGGAAACACGAAGAACTGACACCCCGATTCTAGTCAGTCTCTGGCCGATGGTCTTGTGTAGTTGAAAGAGTGATGGGGCCACTAACCCGTTCCCTTTTTGACCCCACCGAACCGTAATCCTCACCACCTCACTAACGACTTCTCGCCGAACTCCTCGATCATGAGTAAAACATCACGTAGTTGTTTTCTGTCGCCACTAATAGCTTTCAGAATGGTTTGTCCAAACAGGATGTTGAGCGTGAGATCCACTTTTTGGTCGACGCGGCTGAGCTTGCTCTTGATTGCTCAACCTTCAAATCAAGATTGTCAATCCTCGTACCAAGATTGTTGATTTTCGCACTAAGATTGCTAACCCTCTCCTGTAGGACCGTCATCTGGGTGTTTGACACTTTGCCCTCCTTCTCCACATTGACCACCCTATTAGAGAGGGTTTGCAGGTGGACTCCCACTTTCTCGGGAGCATATATGCATATCATGCCTGGATTTGGTGAAGTTTTCGTCTTGAGCCAATCATCTTGCTCGTTTACTTGGCCTGTGCACAAAGTTAGTACAGACTGACCTCTTCACTAACATCGTGTAACCCCTATTGATACATACTTTGCAGACCCCATGTCTCGCATTACCTTTGGAGCTTGAACCCCTGCTGTTGCCATGGATGCATGTATGTATACTGCCTGCAGAACCTCTCTATTGTCCATAGACTCAAACTTCTTATCGTTCGAGATCGATACAGCGGTAGTTTGATGCGTTACAATATACGTAGCTATCACCCCCCACAATGACCGCCGCTGCCGGGCCCATCAGAATTAAAGGCTTGGGGTTGAAAATTCGCCGGTTAGCTAGCTAGCTAAATAAGCACAGCTGGAGAGTGAAGACAGTACATGTACTCATCGTAGTCCTTTTTGCGTGTGTGGAGTGTTCATTAGATGGGAGTGGAGGGACAATCTGCTATTTTATTTGATATATAAGAAATAACGCGATCTGTTCTTCTTTGGGGGATGTAGCGTGGTGTCAAGGGTTAGGTTTCTGCGCGTGGCTGGGAATTTGCATAGGCGCCTACAGTAACAGTTTTCTTCTAGCTAGCACCCACCAGAGTAGAGTACCAGTGGCAGTGGCAGTGGCAGTGGCAGTGGCAGTGGGGCGCGCGCTTACACTTCGACTATCGCCCCCAATAACTCTGCTTAGAGCAGTCGCATCCCTACATGTACCTACATGTATCTAGAGTTAGTACATACATGTACCTACATATAGCTGGACAACCCCCACCTAATTCGGCTCTACCGGGTTAAGGAAATACCACTTTGCGATCCGTATATTCGTGCCCTAGCTGACGACCAGATTTGCAATGCATTGCAATTGGGGCGTACTCTACATATGTACTCTACGTGTGTAGAGTAGAGTACTTACTCAGCTCTACTCTACTCTAGGATAAGCAGCAGTGCGTGTTCGTGCTAGAGGCTTTGGCCAGCTCAGATCATGTCGCTCATGCGCTACTACTACTCTAGTCTAGCTGGGTATGTACATACACTCTACATGGTGTAGTTAGAGTAGCGGGTACATATCATAATTATGATATTTGATATTGTATCTTACTACACAGATACCACACCGTACCGATGCGCCGTAGTTGGAAACCCGGCCGGACGGGCGAGACATACGGAAGGGGACTGAGATGGGGGAATACTCTACTCTATGTTCCCGATGTTCTCTAGCTAGGGTACCCAGCTAGCTATCGGTACCCTAGCGCGAGCTGTTAATGTTACACAACCACCGTGGGGGGGAGCGAGCAAACTAAGTACTCTACTCAAACTGCGACCTCAATCTTCCTGGTAAGAAAACATTTGGTACCTACATTGGTGATTAAGCTCATTCTACCGTGCCTTCTACCCTCCCACGCTTGGGGTCAGAAACGATGGGCATGGGCATGGATAGGCATGGGATGGGATGGGATGGGACGGTCCGACAGGATTTCCGGTGGCATGGAAACTAGTCATCCCGGTCCCGTCGCAAAAATGGGTCAAAACTCCAGATATATTAAATAGCAGGTAGGTGACCCTTTTAGCGTAAACCCGGGGGGGCACATAGAGTAGAGAAGAGTGGGAGAAACAATCTCCGTGGGACATTGGACATTGTCCTCTTCCTTCCTTCCCCCCAGCTAGCTGGGTCACGATGCTGGGATTGAAATGAAGAACGAAACAGCTCCAATCCCCAAGCTCGTGGGTCGTCATTCCCGAGGTAGGGGAAAGAGATAATGTCAGTGCATTTGGTCCCATTAACCTGGAATTTAGCGGGAGTGGGAGAGCCGGTTGCGCCAAGCTGGGAGAGCGGTCAGTGTGGGTTTTTCTTTGGGACTCTCGGGAGTGCTAGAGGGGAAATAGATCAGAACCTAACTATGGGGTCGAGGGCAGAAAAGAAATGTCGTGCTTGGTGCAGAACAGCAGCTCAAGCTCAAGCTTAAGGGTGGTCAGTGGTGAATTGCGTGGAACTCACGAAATGCCGTAGTAGAGTAATGAACTAGGGGGAACTTCCAATGGTGGACATATGTCTGACTGATTTCACATATGTGCCTTTTTTTTCTGGTCGTCTATCAAATAACAACGCGCTTTGCTTTACGGCAGCTGCAGTGGGGTGTGCATGCCGCATGCCCCCCAACCAGGGCCAACCCCATACTCTACCGGCCTCCTACTCTTCATACATATTAACAAGTTCCTGCAGTAGCAGGTTGTGCTGGATCCAATGCAGGACAATAAGTAATCAGTCTGACTTGCCCATTTCGATCTACCGTATCGATCCAGGTACTGTTTGAGCTGAGTTTGATGTGTCTATTCAACCTAAAGTCGACGTACCCCCGAGTGGTTCATGCTGAAAAAGGAAGTAGGCCTAGTTCTGAGGGACGAATTGAGAATTGATAGGGAACCTCAAAGGAGAATGTCGATGCTAGCTCGCGCGGAGGGGATTCACCACGTCACGGAATGGGACAATCTCAAACCAAGTATGAAAGGAAAAAGAACATCTTAAAGCCTCTCCGTGGGGGGGGGGGGGGGGCGCCGTTTATGTTGGTTCGAGATATCAGCTATGTATTCGATCTAGAGAATCTCATATAGGGCGTTCGTATCGTTAATCATACGATGTCACTCGGTAACGTTGATAGAATGTTTTCTAGAACTTAAAGGCGTCTCCTAATGGAATGGAAAGATGATCATATTGTAATCCCAGTAAGCGCACATGAACGAAGATTCACATGGTACCGATAAACAAATGTCTACATGTATTCTACTCCGCACATGTAATTACATGTATTTCAGGTACGAATCACATGTATACTGCTTCGCGTACTCGACACGTGACGTGAGCTAAACACGCGTATCTAACAGTCTCTACGCGGCCGGAGGGTCACAAACGTCTATTCGAAAATATTACACGGATTGCGTCCGGGTTGTGTAGCCACAGCACTAGCAGACGTTACTCTAATAAAATCCAGGGACACTACATAATTAAGGCATAGATAGAGTAGACGGATACTGTTCCCAGCCGAGTGACAACCCATGAACCCGGCCCCAATTCCCCGGATATCAAATTTCCACCCGCCCGCAACGTGGCCCCCCTCGCTTGACACGAAGAAGGGAGGGAGGGAAGAAGGGACCGTTGACGCGTGTGTGAACTATCTCGGGACCCATTTCACCGCGGCGAAGACCCGGCCGGCTGGGTTAGGTTGTGGTTGGGAAATAACTAGAAGTCACTTAGGCTAAATTAAACTGGCGAGATCAGACTTTTTGGTCGACTAAACCAAATGTAGGAGGGAATGCTTGTAAGTATTGGCCGGCCGGGCCGGGTGAATGGATTCAATTTTTTCGCTCCTAAATAATGATGGCCGAAATTAAGCCCTGTTCTTGCCCATCCGTAGGGCCGTAATGCCGACTACCTAGTCTTAATTCTATCCTATCTTTTTCAGTACTGCTGATAAGCTAGTCTTTTATCTTATCTTTTTTAGTACCGCTAACAATCGCGAGCTAGATCTAGACATCAGTACTACTGCGCAATATGCATGCCTAAAACCACACAATACTAGTCCCTCATCTGCAAACCCTCAATCTCCAACCTCCACACCGCCCTCTCAAGTACCGCCAACCTCTCCAAGAGGTTCCTCTCCCTCACCTCCCACATGCGCCGCATCTCCGCAAAGTTCCGAAACAGCGTCACGTTGTTGGCGTGCATCTGGCCGAGCACGTCCTCGCTGTACAGCTGCTCAACGACGCAGTAGTGGTGGAAGGAGATATTGTAGTTGAGACGCTCTTGGAGATGGGCTCGGAAAGCGAAATGACGGGTCTTGAGGTCGTGGAAGGATTGGCAGAAGTGCAAGACGGCGAGGCGGGCGGTGGCGAGCGGGGTGGGGCGGGGAGGTGCGGTGGTGGGGGCGGGGAGGGTGGTGGTGATGCGGAGTTGGGGATTCATGATGTGGGTGTGTTGGGTGTTGGTGGGCTGCATGGTGGTGTGTAACTGAAGGAAGCTAGTTGCAGCTGTGAGTTAATATCGTGAGGTTGTAGTTATAGTTATGGATGCGGTTTTGTGTCTAGGTATGGCGATGAAGATTTAAAACACGAATTGTGGGGCTTTTATATAGGATACGTTCTTCAAAGATGACAAGCTGTAGCTTTGAAACTGGGTCAAAAAAATGAAAGAGAAGAACGTACCTGAAGGAACCTCGTATCGCATCTTTCAAGATGGAAGTAACTTGTATGCCGATCGTTGACGGGATTGGATGTTGAATTCACCAACCTCGGCAGACATTGTGACCATGGTGTCCAAAGTTATTATAGCTAGCGCTGGAGAGCTGCATTTACCTGAATTAATCAATTAATGTATCAAACCCAAATTTACATCATGAGAAATCACTCGAGTCTTGGTACAAAACCACATTTTGTGAAAGCCTGGTTTGGGGCCGTTTATGTTTATGTTGTTGTGAAATAGATGGTGGCACAATTGAAGATATCGAAGATATAACTTGTCGAAAAAGCTCAATGTCTCTAACTGGGATCCGGAGAAAAGGAATGCGTATCTACAGGCCGATAAAGAGCGTACGTGTTAGTTTGATAACTTGCGAAGATTAGCACTATTATAAGTTAACCCATGGGGTGTCGATTTTGCTTGCTGAGTATATATACCCCGATGTGATGTTTGGCTCTAGCGGTGGGCCATATGATGAAAGAGCGTGAGTTGTGGCCGTTGAGGAAGTAAAGCTTTCATGTTGCGAAAGGGATCTTGTGCCACGCATTGCTTATGAAGAGTCACTACATATATGTGGTCACGCGAAAGCTAGCAGTAGAGATTTTCTTAATAAGGAAAGCACAAATACATATAGCATAAAAATTTATGAGGTGTATGTCGATAGAGAGTCGGAGATCTTGTAGAAAGGCAGACACGATTTCTAATGTTATAATGAAGGCTATGTACCTAAATATTTGAAAAGTTGAATGAATATCTTATATTGATGAGCTCAGTGACTATATTTTTGGGAGTAAGTACTGTAACTCGGACCGAGGCGAGATACAAAGTCGCGGGAAACCTCCTGTGTCGTGTTGGAACGTGGGTCTGTAGATGTGTCCTATGAATGAAGGAAACATTGAAAGTTGCGAACGTTTTCGTGAGGCATGAATCGGAAATCCAGAAAGCCAGATATTTCGCAGCTTGCAGTACTGTAACATTGTACTTAGCGTCGATGCAAACCGTTTATTGTCTTGTTCCTAAGAGTAGCCTGGTGTTCGTAGTATGTGTGTATACACATCTAATAAGTATATAATTATAACCTGCATATGCAATGTGCTTTTATAGTCTTCTGATTGGTTCATTGAGAGATGTTTTTGTTTCACTTGAAACATGTTGTGTTGGATAACATAGGGTATTGTGCTGAGTGGTGTTAGAGTGTTAATAGGGTTTCTACTGGTTCTGGGAATCGATAGTGGTTCGATTTTAGCAGTTTGGTAGCTGTTAAAGGGATATACCTGTAGTTTTAACTGGAGAAATTGTCTGACTTATCCGTTGATATATGGGGATAATATATCAGAAAAGTCACATATTGACCAGATCAGATCTAGATATAGTGATGGACTTTGCCTGCTAGGAGGGGTCGGGGGCCGCGCAGCGGCCTGAGAGCCCCGACTGACAGGCAAATAGACAAATAAGCCGCAAAGCGGCTTGCCTGTATATTGGACTGATTGATATACATATAGTACCGGCCGAAGGCCGGAAACTACTTGTACTTTAATATAACTTCACATGGGCGTATATGAGGCGGAACGAATTCTAAGGCTAAATTTCTCCGTGTTTCAACTGCTGTTGATTAAATATGTTTACATACTATAGTGAACCTCGACACTTTAAGGGCGCTCATCCACCAGGCCGTTGAGGAATTGATCAGAGCACTCATGGCCAAGAACATGTCTATAATGGAGCTGAGCTCAAGATTCCTTCTGGATATAATAAGAACGATAGAAGGGTCAACGATGAGCAGTACCCATTTCCTTTTTAAAATTGTAACGTACTACAACGGATTAGGGACAGCTACAGTTGCATCCACGGGCCAAAAGACTCCATGGCGCCTCAAGATTGATAGGTTCGGTGTGGGTGAGCTCCCACAGATAAAGATCTACAATTAAAGCATCTAGCCAACCAATATATGGTGATTAACAAGGCAAACAAAACACCCTGTTCCTTAAAGAAACAAACAAAAAGCAAACAACCCAGGTCCTTTAACGCAAATGATCCCCACACAATTTCATTTCTAATCTTCCCAAATTGATGTCCTGAGTCTTTCCCTCTCGGCCTCCTCAGTCTTCTTCTTCTCTCGCTCCGCGTCCCTCTTCTTCTTTTCAGCCGCTCGTACAGCAGCATCGTACTCCCTTTGCTCCTTTGTGCTCTTTGACTTCACACCCAGTGCTCCGGCAATCAGTCTTCTGGCTACCGCATCTGTCGTTCTTGGTCTAACGGTTCTCTCGCTGCTAGCTGAGGACCCATCTCGTGAGAGTGCATCGGGTGTTTCAATGTAACTGTCGCGAGGGGCGCTTGAGGAGCCTCGTGGGCTGGCAATAGAGGATACACTCGAGCTATCCTGTGAGTGGCCGAGTGAATGGGGCGTGGTAGGGGTGGGCGGCGGAGGTGATGGGACTTTATCGGGAGTCTCTACTGGTTCGTCGTCGGATATTTCTTCATCTTCCCAGGAGTCGGCAACCACGAGCTTCTTCTTTTTCTGAGCGGGAGTCTTTGCAGATTGTGCGAGCGAGAGCTTTTTTAAACTGTCTGAGAGTTCTGGAACCACGGTTAGCTGAAGTTGGTAGGAGGAAAGAAATGGAATACCTGTGCTCATTTTGCGGACAAGTAAAGTTGAAATACAGAATGGTATAGGTACAAGAGAGAAGAGGGAGCGTAGAGGAGGATTTTGGGATCTTAAGTCGTGAGAAAAAGAGAGTTCAAATTTGAATCCGACCAAAAACTTCGCACGAGCTAAGGATTCACCGCATTGACTTGAGGTGAGGTTGAGCTTAAGCCGTGTAACCAGGTTAGATGAGTTTTGTTAGAAAATGTACAGAAATCAGCGCATCTGTTGCAGTATTTATGCTCAAGTTAAACAGATACAGATAAGAGGAAGACGGTGCTATACGGATTACATATGCTTCACCTTACTGGTAATAAAGGTAGGGTTAGGGGAGAGTGTGATGCTGCTGCCAGCAGGGGTCTGAAGCGAGAAAATAAGCGTTGTCAAGATACCCCGGATCTCGGCTTCTCTCCACAACGCTTGGCATCCTGACAACATGCCGTTGCCGAATTGCTTTTGTGCTAGCTGTTGGTAGAGGTAAGGCATCAAAGAAAGCACTTTTTTATTTTGGCAAGTACACCATCTCACTGCGGCATTTATCTCCATCTAGTTGGCCAAAGACGTAAAGCACAGTTGTCATTTGACAATTGAGCTCCATACAGCCATTTCATTCAACGACAGTTGGGTTATACGATTCGATTACACCGCATATAGAAGAGATACGGCAGATTTCCATCCCTAAACGCTTGATCGTGAACTATTTGCTACATCTACTGGTTTCGTTAGTAGCTACGGTATCTAGTTGTGGGTTATAGATCCCTTGTGGAAAGCTGGCACAATGCAGAGGTTCTTTGAGCACCGGGCTGTGGTCTCCCGCTTGTCCGTCGGTGCCCGCAGCTATTCAACTACACAGCCAAAGGTTCCCTTGATCTACAGAGGGGGAAATGATAAATATGAAAAGACGCTTGGGAACTTGAAGGTTGGTGCGTCTACGAGGGTTATGTATCAAGGGTTCACAGGTTCGTGCGTTATATCATGGAAACCAGCAGTACAGCTCCAATTTGATCAATTGAAACAAGTTATCTAATTTTTGTTTGGCGTTTTAGGAAAGCAGGTAAGAAAAACACTCTTTTATATAGAACTGCTCCCTCCTCCTCCATCTCCCAGTCTATTTTCTTGGAGGGCGCTCGCATATGTTATAAGTACTGATTTAATTCAGGCAACCGCAAATGCACTGCAATCGCTTGACTATGGTACTCAAATAGTAGGCGGTGTGAGCCCTAATAAGAGGGGGGCTCATCTAGGGCTTCCCCTGTTTCCAACAATGACAGAAGCCATGAAATATTTGAAGCCAGATGCAACGGCTGTCTTCGTAGCAGCACAGTACGCGGCCAATGCCATAAAGGAGGCAATTGAAGTTGAAATCCCGCTAGTAGTTGCAGTTGCTGAACACGTTCCTGTTCATGATATCCTCGAGGTATGAGTTTGAGTTGGCGTCCGTCCTATCTTTCCATTTGTCTTAAAATCAATTATGGACAGGCTGACAAAAGAGTTAGATTCATAGTATGCTTAAAACACAATCAAAAACCAGGCTCATAGGGGCAAATTCTCCTGGGTAGGCTTCAACTTGTAATCATTACTGCGTATCGTTTTCTGACAGTCGCCTCAGAATAATCAACCCACATACCCGTACCCGTATCGGTTTCATGCCGTATCCTTCTTTTTCCTCTGGGTGTATCGGCATCGTGGCCAAGTCTGGGACTCTTTCCTATGAGGCTGTATCCTCTACAACACGTGTAAATCTTGGTCAATCTCTCGTTATTGGCGTAGGCGGTGACTGGCTTGCTGGAACAACTCTCGTGGATGGAGTTAAAGTGCTACTTGAGGATAAACACACCAAGGGTATCATTATCATTGGTGAAGTTGGTGGAAATACCGAGCTCGAGGTGGCCGATATTTTGAGTAGTTGGAAGGGGGAGCGAAAGCCCGTAATGGGACTTATTGGTGGCGTCACAACACTAGGAGGGAGGGTAATGGGTCACGCAGGAGCCATTCGGGGAGTGGGAGATGTTGGTGCGAGTGATAAGATTAAGGCTGTATGTTGTATTTTATCATTAACATTGATTATTGACACTGCTAATTATGCTGGGGTCGTAGCTCGAGTCGGCGGGGGTCGTTATGGTAAAAGATCCAGCACAATTTGGGCCAGGCATGGCAAAACTTCTTGGCTTCGTGCCAGAAGTTCATAGTGCAGGTAATCTTGGAATCTTGGGTCGGACTGTGCAGGTAGGCTTGAATATGTTCCCCTTCACGCCCAAAAAGATAGCCAGCTAATCCGTTTTCCTAGAAACGAGATTACCATACAAGCTTTCGACCACTTAAGTACCGTTCACCTATTCAGCACCGCAGCCTGCATCTCAGACCGAGCCAAGCTGCCGACATATTACAAGAAACTGGAATAGACACTCATGAGCACCTCGAAGCTCACGAATCGTTCACAAAAGACACTGCGCAAAAATTTGGACTCTCACTAACAATCGATCGCTCCTCCAGCTCTCCGTGCTTTTTTGTCAGCTCACCTAGTAAACCGTCTCTTACCGGATTTGCAGTTGACTATAATACCGACTCACTCTCTCACACAGCGGAGAACATTGTGAAGCACTTGGAACTACCGGAATGGGCCCTGGAGCACATATTCCCACTTCTGGAGAGTTTATGGCAGATCTTTAGGACTCGTGAAGCATATAATTTGTCCATAGCAAGTATATCGGTAACACCTGGTAATCTATCGATCGAGGAGGAGAGTGTCGAGTTCGTATTCGATGATGCCGCATTTAGAAGTGCAGGAAGGCAGAAAGATTTGCATGCTTTACGGGATATTGAAAACGAAGTTGAAGAGGAATTAGAGGCAGAAAAGGCTGGGTTTGCATATGTCAAGCTACCCGGAGAAGGCGCTAATATCGGAACACTTGGTAAGTTAACCTAAACGAGCATGTTTTTTTTTTTTTTTTTGTTAACGCTAAGTACATGTAGTCAACGGGGCGGGATTATCAATGAATACATGCGATGTGATAGTGCACCACGGTGGTGCCCCAACAAATTTCCTCGATACTGGCGGTAGAGCGACTAAGGAGACAGTTAAAGAAGGATTTAGGTTATTGCTAAAGGATCAGCGTGTAAAGGCCATAATAGTGAATATATTTGGTGGAATAACAATGTGTGACATGATTGCAGAAGGAATTGTAATTGCCTTCGAAGAGTTAGGCGTCAAGGTTCCAGTCGTGGTTAGGTTGAGAGGGACAAATGAAGATTTGGGGAGGAAGATTGTAAGTCCTCCTATCTTATATATATACTTTCTAGAGATTATTTATAAAGATGCTGATGATCGCAACCTAGATACGTGAAAGTGGATTACCGTTGTTTGCATTTGATGATCTGGAGAGTGCGGTGAAGACTGTTATTTCTCTGGCAAATGAGGGCTCGAATGCAAAGATAAATTAAGAGGGTTGTCCTATTTTTATGAGATAGATATGTGTTTGTTAAGATACATAGTTACTGCAGTATTCGAACCGCCGATTTCAACTCGATATCACGATATGTCACTCGGATTGTGAACTATTATAAAAGCTTCTCGTTAGACATTGAAAAGCATGTGTATGTGAATGACACTACCTTTTCTTCTGTGAGCCGAGCTGTCCCAAGTTTATCCGATTTGCGAGCTTAGCCTCGAGCTGGAAGTCTTATATTGCATACAATCTAAAGTGAGATATGAACCTATCTCTAGAAGAAGCGATATGGACCCCATGCAGGTTATTTACGGGCCCGGGCTATAGGTTATATTATGAGCTTTTCTCTACGGCTTGAGCTCTGTAAGTCTAAGGCCTTAAGGAACCGAGCCAGCTCCAGCTTACGGTCCATCTCGGCTCGAGACGGCTCACGGACTACTACGCACGGTGTATGACTGACTACATATAAGAGGATTTCTTTACTTTTTTTGTTGTCGTAGTAGTAGGATCTTTCGTAGCCCGGCACGTGGGTTAACGCGGAAACTGCACAAGAAAAGTTTTTACGTTGCACATACACATCGTGCCGATGGTTGAGTGGTAAGATTGTAGAGATGTGAGTGGTCTAATGTTTAACCAGCCATACAAACCTTGTTTTTAGCCACCTCTCGCTGTACTTACACTCGCTTATCGATAAACAGGAGGTGGAGGAAGAATTGAGAGAACGCCATCGAAAAAAATGGTAGCAGGGGACTACGAAGGCTATCAATTTTTGATCTACAATCGTTCGCCGTCACTTGACGTATTGTTAAAATTGACGGATGGGGAAGTTGCGGCCAATAGAAATCGATCGAGATCTCCGTGGTTGTAGTACTGCCTGCAGTCAGGGCCGGTGCGGCCCTTAAACAATCCTTCAACTTAAACGCTGCAACACTTGCTGAAAAAGAAAATTGTTCTGTAAAATAGTTTTGTTATTTATTCTAAACACCCCTACTGAAGGTATTTAAAATAGACAAGATGTTACCTCCCTATAGCCTCTACTCTAGAAAATTTGGCATAGAGTAATGTAATTTGACAATGGATAATTTAATATCCTAATTGGGTAGAATCTCTTCCGGATTAAGACTTGTTCCCGCTTGAGGTACAAGAGGTCGGTTTTGACTGTCCGCCACTGTACCTACATGTAATTTGAGGCCCCCATTAGGGGCCCGGAAGTTTCAAACTGAGTTACTGAAAGACAGTTTAAACTGGTTAAAAACTGGCTTGAGGGAAGCTGGGTGTCATGGTCATGAACTAGTCAGTGGTGGAAAACGAATTTTGGTATGGGTTAGGGAATTTAGAGTAGACATCAAAGTTAGTTCATGGCATTGCTAGTTAAAAACTGCTGTTCATGACAGGCTGAGTTCGTGACGCTGTTTTTGACTCGAGCTCTGAGTTCGTTACGGGCCACTAACCCTAATACGAAAATATGGTCCTGGACTGACATACCGCGAGCGCCGTTTTTTTACTCAATCCTCTTTCTATATGAGAAAAACGGCGACTGTGTCCTAGTGGTCACATCCGCTTGCCCGATACGCATTGCAACCAGATTTTGTATGGGACTGGTACCGGTACAGCTCCGCAACCGCAGTACATAGATCGTAATTAGGAAGCCCAACTTATCCTTGGGTATGGGTCCCGAGAACCGGCTTCGGGAATTGGTTTATTTGGGTAATTTTTTTTTTTACCTGGACGGTACTGTATTTTATGTAGAGTACTTCTGCACCTGGGTGTTAAATAAGATCCTGGCAAGTTAACACTCTCCCAAGGATTTGCCTAGTGATGCACATGTACACGAGACAAAAGTCTCGAGACTTTGTTTTTTTTGGACGCCATGAGAGAAGATAAGACAGGTGGGCAAGAAAAAAAGTTGAAGAATGGACTATTGTAGGTACAGGCGTGCAAGGCAAAAAAGTTGAGGAATGGAGCATTTTCCAGGCGGAGGTCTGATAGTAAACGAAAGTCAATCCATGCATCGCGAAAAAAATTTCGTAGAGAATTCATTCAAACCTAACCCTAACTCTAATTCTCGATGTAGACGACTTCCCTAGCCACTCGGACACCCAGTCAATGGTGGAGAGGAGGTACAGAAGCCACTTAAAACGTTGATATTATCTTTTCTACCTTAACTGTCCGAGTGAAGGGGGTGTCTGGGTGGCCAGGGAAACCGTCTACTCTAGTGCTCGAGCTGCGTTCTCGAGAATTTTCGCGATACCTACCCCAGGTCTCTTTAACCACAAGACCCGCGGCCCGCTCTTTCCAGATGCATGACGAGACGAGATAATGGAAGTCTCGTCTTGTTTTGTGTTGTGTGCGTCACTAGATTCGCCGTAGTTCGAGTGCTTTTTACATACAACGCCTCCAAATCGATCTTGTTCAACTCCATAGCTACCTAATCCTCCTACCCCCCTCTCACAAGCTTAAGCGGCTGTAGAGTACCCCTGCACCCAAATTACAGTATGGTGTACCCGTATTGCCAAGATCCCGAGGATTCGGTACGGACCGTGATGCCTCATGTTTTGCGAGTATGCAGAATGATGGCACTTAGGCTAAAATGCGAAGCTTGTGATCAAGGGTGGCAACTCGCTTCGTACAGAGCTGACCACAGGAGCTGCCTACAGAAATCTGAAAGGTAGAGTACCTATATTATGTAGTGTATTGTATATTATACTCTCCCTACACGTACACAACGATCGATCTCCCATCTTTTAAACACATCTTCTTTGCGGGGTTTAGCTTAGTCCATACCTGGATATGGACGAGCTCACCCGTGGAGCTGGAGTGATATAATCCATGAACTGGAGAGCTTTAGCCTCACGAATTGACAACACTATAAAGGATGTCTCGGTTTCTAGAATTCTGCGCATGCTCTAGTTTCCGTCTTTGAGTAACCACAGGTGCTCGGTTCGGCTATTTCCTGAGGAGAATCATGTCTACCTAAGATATGAGACGAGTAGATATGGTATATACATAGGTACTGGGACATGTGGCAATACGTATAGTTTGTAGCTGGTTTTGCAATAAATTCTCCACATGTAGAAGAAATCGTTTCCTTCTAACTCCCCCTGCAGTTAGGCTGGATCCACGCAATTCGGAAGGTTCCATCAGTTAGGTTAACTCAAATTACTTCCCCGAGAGCTAAGACACAAGAAATCGTCTCATCCCGCACTCTTGCGCGCGGAATGAGAAAATATTCTGATGCGTATGTAGGTTGATTCTAGTTCGGTTTCTAAATCTCAGGAATAACGAATCGAACTAGACTGGAATATTGTGCTTCGGATTGGTCAAATGCTTGTTGAGCCTCAATCAGACAGACCCAAAGCGTAACTTTTGGTCGTCTTGACCAATGGGTAAGTGGTATTCCAGCCCAGTTCTATTCGTTATTCTTGAGATTCTGCGGTATGATGGCTAGAAGTCGTACAGGAACCAGAAACTGTAACGGACTGTATGCGGTTACCAAGAAGGGTTAATTATGGCAAGGCAATATTTTCCTAACATGTGTAACATGTGTACGGGCCGCACCTCAATGCTTATGTACGGTTGGAATAAAGAGTGGGGTAACGAGCAGGAGGCTCTGTTATAAATCACTCGGGGGGTCTATTACGCAATACAGGTAATAAACAAAAACAGTAGAAGAGTTTTGTTTTCTCGGACGCACATGTACATCACGCCTGTATTTAGTCTTGAGCCAATCATGTTTGTTTAATTCACTTGGCCTGTGCACGAGTTAGTACAGACTGATTTCTTCACTGGATTAGGCTTTGGATGAAGGGTTAGATTAATATCACTTTCCGATTTGAACATGTACCCTCCACGACCCAAGTTCCATGTAGGCGGTGGCGGGGTTAGGGTTGGTGGTGGGCACGAGGCAAGGGACCTATCACCTGCCTCATCTACGAGACTTTTCGTCATGTGACCACAGGGCTGGGAAAACTGCTAATTAAGGTCAGATTTATCTCGACCTCTGGACCTGGCCTCGTTTCCTCTTGCTAAAAGTCTCGAGAAAACTTGTCTCGCGCGTGCCCATCACTAGTTAGGGTTCATGACGAAAAATTATCACTGGTCAGGGCGGACAAAAAGTACTGGACAATGCAAGAAGTAGTTCACGCCTAGAACATGCACCCATTTATAAGCCAAAAGCCTGCATTGTCCGGTACAGCGGTACTTTATTCCTGTCCTAAGTACACAAGTATATATACACTATTGTATATATATATACACTTGATCATGATCAGGTCAAAAAGAACTACAAGTCACACGCCAAAAACTCGTCCGTCTCATTTATAATTGTCCACTTAGACAGGTTGTGGCGGGATGAACAGCACACGGCATCCACTATCCGTACGCGTACTGCATATAAGCCGACGCAGTACATACCTACATACCGCAAAATCTCAGGAATAACGAATCGAACTGGACTGGAATATTGTGCTTCGGATTGGTCAAATGCTTGTTGAGCCTCAATCCGACAGACCCAAAGCGTAGCTTTTGGTCGTCTTGACCAATAGGTAAGTGGTATTCCAGCCCAGTCCGAATCGTTATTCCTGGGGTTTTGCGGTACTGGATATCCGTAATTATGCAAATACTGGCAACATATTTTTGAACCCGGCCTTTGAGCTGCATTCTTTTAGAAATGTATATAATTTTCTATAGTGTATATCGATATATCCTCTTCATATATTTTTGTTGCGGGAAACATTAACTGCGGGACTAGGGCGCAATAAGTTGAGGCGGCATTAATTCGGAGGACCTCACGCCTCAAACACAACACCCAAATTTAGTATCTCCATATAGAACCATAGAGAGGAAGGGATTGGGCATCTCTGTGCGTAAGATGTACTAGGTAGCTTAATTGAATTTGATTCTGGAATGCTTATGTACATACATGTATTTACCTACATAAAAATTCGAACATATAAAGAGCTCGAGGCAATTGCTATAACATATCGGCTAGACTATATACATTTAGTATAAAGTACATGCAGGTGGTAGCACAGTGGTAGAATAGTTCCACGGCCGGACATGTATCTGGTCATATTTAAATTTCACTCTACGATGAATAGTGCGATTCGAATCGCGGGTGGTAGTGGGTGGGAGTGGGAGCGTGAGTGGGGAGTTTGGGGAGTTGGGTTTGGGGTAATTTGAGATCATGGCATGTAAAAAAGTATGACATCAAGCTGCCAAGACCTGTATGGCACTTTCGAGGTTTACGACGTGCAGCGCCAGTATGCCCGGGGGGAGAAGCAGTCGCCTTTCCTACGATATTCTTTATCTTTGTCACACGAACGGTTACCTCCAGCTATGCATGCAGGGATCATATTATTCCTCTGGTCGTTGTACATCACCGGATTGAAGCGCAGGTCTCGTCTAAGGTCTCTTCTCTCCTCTAGTTTTATAATCTACGGTACGCGTTACCGCGGGTTCGATCTTACTGTATCTTAGTGGGGCAACGTATATAATTAAAGAGTCCCCTCTTCACAACGAGCCTCCTTCGCGCTTCATCAATATTCATACCCTAGCTATATATCATACACATTACGATTTAAATCAGTAACATACACGTATCTCAAAATTCCGAACATGAAAACTCGCACCAAAAAACCGCAAGCCAGCTGGGAAAAAAAATATCAAGACTCCAAGCGAGTTATTACAGCAGAAGAGTGGGACAAGCAACAAGAAAACCTCACAAGGCTATACATCACCGAGGGCTTTGGACTCGAGAAAGTAAGACAGATAATGGCGGAGAGTTACGGGTTCTTTGCAAAGTATAATATCCCTATAATGCGAGTATAGTTAATAGAAAGGAACTAATTTTGTCTCCTAGCGAAAAACAATGCAAGGCAATAATAAAGAAATGGGGCTTGGTAAAATATTTACCCAAAATTAAAGTTAATGCGATGTTAGATATTCAACAAACGCGGGCTCGACATGGCAAAAAAACAGAGTTCAGACTCGGTGGTCAACTCATTACCGAGGAAAGACTTGAACGTGCTAAATGGAGGCACCGTAGAGAAGAGAAAGGGCTTGGTCTCCCGATCAACAATCGTGATATGGGTATGTATTTACTATAGTTGGTCTCTTCTACACTGTTAACAAAATTTAATCTAAGCTACCACCGACACCTCACGAATGGGTATCGAGTATTCAACGCCAGAACCAATACCTAGTCTATTAGATAGGGATGTTACCCCATTACACACTCAATATAGTGTTAACCTATCTGTCCCACAAAATCTTGATGCACCTCTTCTCCCAGCGTCCGAGAAAAGCTATATAGACAAAGCCGGTGATATCCTCCCACAACCACTACCGCTGCCGCTTCCTGCACTTAATCCGCCGACGCTCAATTGGGAGCCAACAACCCCGGATATGAATTCCAGTCCATTATCAATGGGGAAAGAGCTCTATTGCATCGGGATTCCATGTGCACCACAAGTCGATTATTCAACCCTCGTACTAGGTTCTACGAACATAGATGATTCAAACATGAAAATGTGTATTAAGGATGAGATCGACCGGTACCTCCCACCTAAAGTGTATTCCCTATTTGAAGATGCGGCTGCTTACTCTATCCCTGCTGTGTGATTTAGAATCAAAGAGTGTTTGGCCAGGGAGTCAGAGAAGTTGGTAGCATTGATGGAGGAAGAATCATTCTTGCTTGGGTTGTCATGGGGGCCGAGTAAGGTTACTCTGACCTTAGAGCTTGTTAAAGATAAGGATATGTTAGAGGATGATATAACCCGTAGGTACAGGGCAGAGCAGCTTGTGGTGCTGGGTTGGCAACGTGAAATTAGACAGAATGGTCTCTGATCACTCTGTTATGATCATGGTTAGATCTGTCTAGCTAGCTCTTGGTATATTCGTGGAAGTTGAATATAAGCAAGCTCTTATGTTTACTAGCAGTGGGACTCTAAGCTCACGAGATCTCTTCTGTTCTATTTTGGAGACTGAATCGTGATCTCAAATAGTAATAGCATGCCTGGATACTGATAGGTTGCTGTTAGTATTGTGGGTTGGCAAAAATTCTTGTGATTTTATACGAGGATAGATCATGGAACGATTATAACTCCACAACTGCAAAAGATACGTATATGGAAGAGATATTTAAGTGATTAGAAAGCTGAAGATTGATAGGACATAACTCATAGGTTATCGACTTTGTGAACTAGTACCTTGGTCTATTTCTGTTGGTCGCTGTGCGAAAATGCATGATTGGCTACGAGATCAGCTTGGGAACGAGGCTCCAAATCTTGTGATAGGCCATTGACTGAATGCCACTAAGAGCACTTTGGGGTCTCCTATCCGTTGCTCACTGAGGATTAATTTATGACCTGTGCCTTAATACGAACGATCAGAAGGTTAAAGGAGGGGAAGGGAAACACTTGGGTTTTATCATGATCAAGAATCTACTCGTTATTTTTTGGCGTTTCCGGACTGGATTGGGTCTGCATACCACCAAAATATGTTTGTTATGCACGATTTTCGCCCATATGCAGACCCAGTTCGGTTTGGAAATGCTTAAAAATAAGAAGTACATAGCTAGTCAGGTTGGCCAATTGGGCTATTGAGAAATAATTATAATCGCTCATGATGATCAGCCAGCGTCTCATAGATCGAAACATATGCAGAAGATATAAGGAGCCTTGGACTACCTGGATATGGGCGGAAGCTACAATACCAAAAATGGGGCAGGGATTAATACCGTAGTACTACAGTAGCGCTGCCATGATAGGGTATTTTTAGGATAGTGGCATTATTTCGGCATTTTGAGGAAAATATTTTTTATAAAACACCGTAGCAGTACCGTAGCAATACCGTAGCACTATCACAGCAATATAGACATCTTTTAGCTCTGTGACCAGGAGCAGGTTGGGCACGCCGGTACCAGGTCCGGTGTGCCAGTACCAGGTCCAGGACCAGGATCACACCTAGGCCCATCCCCATGGTAAGAGACTAGACCTACACCCACCACTCCATCATCACTATCATCACTATCACCACGAGCTTATATCATGATCGAATAGTACATGTAATTGCTAATTCACCATCTAAAATCACGGGTATATGTATGCCTAAGGGCTAAAGTTTATTTTTCAAAAGTATATCCCAATTGTGTAAAGCCTATCCCAAGATGATAAGAATTGATGGAGTCATGGATTAACGAATATCTGGTGATCTTTGATTCTGAAATGCTTCATCGCCAAATGTGATATTGCAGGGTTGGGGGAATGGCATTGCCCTAAATACCACAACAATGCCGTATGTTAGGAAATACGGAAGCACTAGGGTAGTATAAATTTATCGCCCACACTACAAAACCCAGGGAATACATAGATTCTATAATACAGTATTGGTAGAGCATTGATAGAGCATTTGAAAGGCGGCGTTACTCTTTGATTACCGGAGTGCTACCTAATTTTGTCAAATGAACATACCTAGTACTACCGTACTAACCCCCATCCGTTTTTTGATAGGCTATTTCTGGCATCATGGTGGGAGGACTAGGGTAAGAATCACGGGACCCGGAGACTTTGCGTCTTTGCTAGTAGTATGGTGGTTGTGGTGCCGGTGGTCTGGCGTCTGGCACGTGAAGCTCGTAATACATTTGAGGCTCTTTGTTAGCCCACTACCCCGATCGATCCGCGTACGCGTGGGATCACGAGCACTTTCGTCAACCCACAATATATATATATATAAGAAATAGCACATAGGGTACACGCCAACGGCTCTATACCAAA
Source organism: Morchella importuna (assembly GCF_003444635.1). Classification (NCBI taxonomy): domain Eukaryota; kingdom Fungi; phylum Ascomycota; class Pezizomycetes; order Pezizales; family Morchellaceae; genus Morchella; species Morchella importuna. Next base: position 161,525 of record NW_025763455.1, on the reverse strand, counting down.
TATTACCTTCTATATAAGATACTGGAGGTTTTCCCGTTTGTTACCAACCGGAATCATTTCATGATGCCCCATCTCAATTTATACTATCAATTCAAACCAGGTTGGTGAGCGGAATAAAGCCTTACGTTTCTCTTTTCCCTGCTACTCTGGCCTGGAACCTTTTGCCTTTGGGAGTACATGTACTTTCCCGGGCGGAGTAAACAAAACAATCATTTTATTGAAGGGCTGTTCCGGCATAGTATTCCAGTACACCCTTAACGTTCTATGTAGGTAGCGGCCTGGGTGCAGGGCCAATCATCACCCACCATTTGCGAAATTTCACCTCGTCTTGACCTTTTATATATTGGGAGATTAAGAAATTTTTTACTACGAGAAACGGGAGTTGCCCATATCGTAGCGTTCTTATGGAGGCGTGGCTTCTAGTATGTGGGGGAGTTACTGTCGGGACTAGTGTGGAGTCACTGTCCAGGACTACGTTTTGCCAAGACCCACTACACCCTATAAATTTAGAGTCTTGGCAGACTGTTCGTTTTATCCTTAAAGCCCTTCTAGGTTCTAATGTACCTATCTAGGGCCTGGGTAGTGAAAATTCAAAAGGCCGATTTTGAAGTATAGTAAGGAAACCCTTAGGGTGATCTGGTAAAGCACAAATAAGTAAGGGTGTGATGAATCACGGAAAAGGTCTACTCTAGAACGACACATTATTCGGTAGAAATGCTGTACAATGACACTGGGGTAGACACCTCGCCACCGCGAATTGTACTTTGAGTGTGTCAAGTCCTCCCCCAATGATGGGTCGCAATCGTTGTTGGGGTTGCTGGTTGGTAGTTACTCGGTAGGATTAGGGATACAGTGCTATGGTCAATGATTGTTCCCACACTATTTCGCGTCAAAACGGACTCTTAACAATCCTTCTTTTAAACACATAAATACGCTTAATAATATAATTCATGTACTCCTAGGAAATACTAAACTACATGTACCTATAACTCATCTTTCTCCGCAACCTCTTCTTTGACTAGAGCGCCCCTCCTCTCCAGCACGCTAGGACAAGTTAGCACCCCCTCCCCTACCACACTCACCGCGACAAATTTGCCTGTTTCATCCACAACACCTCCATTACTCACACCGCCATAGAACCCCCCATCATCCATAAACACACTCCTCCATCGCCTCTCCTGCTCCCTCAACGGCCGATTCGCTAGATCCACTGCGCGGAACGCCTTCTCGCGTTTCAGAACGCCCTCATCGACCTGTCCCATGCGCTGGAGCTCTGGAAGGAGCTCTACTGTCCAGGATGGACCATGGGGCGCTGCAGGAGAAACCATAGATGTTGCGATGGCAGAGAGGGATGACACGCCGCTGATATAGAGCGTGCGTTGGGTGTGCGAGTAGAAGAGGTTATCGGCCGCGAACGGTGTGCGGTGGAAGGAATGCGGGTGGACGGATGAGGGTAAATTTGGGTCGGGGAGCGAGTAGGTGTAGACTCCATGTGTGGAGGACACAACATAGAGGCGCGAGTCATGCGGGTTGTAAGCAAGCCCATTGGCGAGTGAGAGGCGTGCGATCGTGGAAACACTCATCTCGCTTGCTCCCTCGCGCTTCTTTTCGACGACTGCGTCAAGTGCAGCGAATGCCTCGGCGGGGACAGAGACGAACATGACTGTGCCCCCAGGAATAGCGAAGATTGCTTCCAGGAGTAGAGCGGTTGACCAACGTCGCGCCATGAACATGTCATTACTGACATAGAAGCTTGTCGCGTTGTAGGCCGCGATACCGTTCGGGGAGTGAATGCTGCCGTTGGAGATTGTTTTTACGTGCTTGCTCTCTCCCGTGGCAAGTAGCACATCTAACACCTCGATTGTCGCGCGCGCTTTCGCCTGGTTGGTCACGAATACGCGGGCGACCCCGTCGGTAACGTTAACGGAAGAGAGACCTAGGGGATGGAAGTCGCCCCCGAGGGAGGTATGCCCGGAGATGAGAATTGGCTCGGTCTCGGGTGTGAGATGGTTCCAGAGGTAGACTTCACCCACAGGAGCCTTGCTGGGGTAGGACCCGAAGGCGTGAGACCATTCTCGCCGGGCAGGATCACAGGAGAGGAACGTGTAGGGCGTACCGGGGAGTTGTGAGATGTCCTCGCAATTTTTGAGGATTGTGGGGTGGTGGATGGTGCAGCCGTGGGTGCTAGGGAGAGCGGGTGGGGTAGAGAGAAAGAGGAGTGGAGAACGCTGCGTTAAAGAACGGTAGAGGAAGGCGACAATAGTCGAGGCAACGACGATTAAGCGGACTTTGTTGTTCCCTAGATTTAGAGCGCTGCCAGATCTGGATCCGGAGCGGGCAGTGGCTCTAATTATATAGGTTAGTACCATCATTAGCCTTGACAGGGGAGTATCAACTCACGGTGGCATTTTCCTGATAATCGAGGGACCTACTGTGTTCGTAGTGCACTGGTTTTCGACGTCGACACTGCTGTCTCTTCTGAGAAGCTCCAAATCAAGGGAATTGGCAGGTTATATAGTCGACGTGTTGTTATCAGCTGCGTTAATATCAGTGCATGGTTCCCCAACAATTGCAATCTACTTGCCAGATTTTTTTCTGTGTCCAGCTGTTTCTTCCTCATCCGGAAATATGGGAGTGCTACGAAGCAACGGCCCTAAAACTTCGTGAATTTGATAGATATTTGGTGAGATAAAGTCGTTGCGACTCTTCCGTATCAGGAAGAATAGGTTCGCTGGACACAGAAAAAAATCTGGCAAGTAGCTCTTAGCCTTACCAGGGAATGGGGTCAATGTGGTCTCTCATCGGCCCGCCGGCCCCGCCCAGTCCGCTACATCATGCAGCTGTGCCACGGTTGCATGCCACCAAAGTGGGGCTTCAGCCTCAATCCAAAATGGGCTGATCGAGTGACAGAATGTGATTCCTGGTCATGGGTGAATATCGCGAGGGGGGTTGATGTTGGATGACTGGAGTGGATCAATCAACACGATAGAGAGAAGAAGAAGAAGAGCGATGTTGAGGGTAGCCTTTATATTTTGCTGTCCAAGGCCGGACTGAATAATGACCTGCGGGTATTTTTTGGACCGGCTTTATCTTACGTGTTCGTGTAACACCAGCCTATGAGTGACGAGTAGACACATAATATAATACATGTATTTTTCACAGTACTCTACTCATGAGTGTAGATCAAGGTACATACATCTCTAGGGGGGTGCTGTTCAGACAGTGTCAGCTTACTCGCAGTGAATTATTAAAGTACTCTCGCTTAATATTCCATATCTGTCTTGATAACCTTAATCCCACGTCAACTGCCAGTGCACTCACTGCCAGCCATGTTGACAGTCTAGCGAGGGGGCCCACGATCAAGATCCAAGATCTTAGATCTGAAGTGGCTTGGCACCCTTGACAGGAACCCAAGAAGGGCTCAGGGCTTAGTTTGAAAACACTGGAGTCTACTCTGAAAATTTCTTTTGTCTTTGGACCGGATGTATCATGGGATTGGCCAATCGGAGCAACTACATGTCTGCTTACTCGGCTCAAGCTTGATAAGGAAACGACATCATGTGAGGAAGATACAGTGTATTGGTGTGTAGGAAAACATTGAACTAATAAACTGCAATACTGCATATCAAAAACGAACAGGCCCACAGACAGGCTAACACAGATATACCCCAATTATCCGGTCTTGTACCTACTGTGATATCGTGAAAGGCCATACATACCTGAGCACGCGGGCAAGAGACAGAACCTAAGGCAAAGTTGCATGGGTGTGAACTTGCAACCCTAACTACAGCGGTGGGTATTAAGTCATCGGACAATTTTGCCTGCAAACGCGTATTTTGGTGGCGTTCTGTCTGATCACTTATTACCCACCGCTGTACAAGGATCAAATCGCGTTCCACTGCAATTTTGAGGTGAAGTAGAAACACAACTACGCTTTTCTGGGGACGGGATGCAAGACACAAAATCTCCGATCCAATTGAAAGTTACGTATTTGAGCAACATCATCATCATCATCATCACAAGGAGTGGTATGCATGACCATTGGAAACTACAGCCTCCCTGGAGTGCAGACCTCAGCTACGTACGGTCAAAAGTGGAGGTACTCCTCTTTACTACTTTCGGTAAAAGCTTTATAACGAAAACTCCAGCGCAAAGTCTCTATTGACGAATAGCTGATGGTTTCCCATGAGTCTGTGCTTTACTGGAAAATTATTGCTGGCCGGGTTAGCCACTTAAACCCTGTTTTTAGACCCCTGTTTCTACACTCGCCTACCATTGTGAACTCAGTTTCTACAGGCATCGGTCTATCACTGATACGGTGCCTCTTCTTCGGCCCCGAATCTGCAAGTATTACCAGAGCACACCAATGGATAGAGATGCTAGTCACGTTGCATTAGTGGATCAAGTAGGGAAGAATTGGAAAAACACCCCGTCCTATTCGATAGAAGATCTCTTTGTCGATACCTGGCCACCCCGTTATTTTCCTCGGTATGTGTCTACAGCTCGAAAGGTCGCAATCTTCGTTGTCCAAAAGTCACTTCTAGAAGGATTTCCGTGATATGTGGTTAGTGAGAAAATTCTCTGATTTAGATTTGGGGGTTGGGACTTACGCTGGACGCGCTGTTTTGTTTTCTAACCCCTTCGCTTTTTGATAATGGAGCAGGAAGAGGGTCAGTTCTCTACCGATGCGTATACATCCAAGTACCTATCAGCGTCTTTACTTATCATAGTCACGGCTCTAACCCCGATACTGATGCATTCAAACTAAGTGGGGCCAGGCGGGACTGTCTATATATTTCATCTACATATATACTCGCGCGTTAATTAAATGGTCGGATATCGTTGCAACTAAAATTTCCGACCTTTTAATTAACGACTGAGTAGACAGTAGTCTTAATCTAATAGGCATTGGTGCCCCACAGACGTCTGCTTAATCCACCCCAAAGGACGCCGTTTTATATTAGACTCATATACTTCCACAATGTCTGAAACTACCTTTGGCCCACAGCTTCTTCCACATAACAACCCCCCTCAACTTCAGATCTTGATCTCGAATTTATCCCACAATATCCCAATTACTGTATTTCTCAACTCCAACCCATCCCTGCCAGATGCCTTCGAAACAAAGCTCATATCTGCATGGCCAAATTTACCAGAGTCAGCCCGAAATTCCGCACTACAGAAGATCTTGAGGACTATTCAGGCGCACTACCCAGTGTATCCGCCGCGTTTTTCCCTGTCCCCGTTCCTCCACACTCTCCCTGGGAGTGGGGAGCTGGTAGTGGAAGAAAAAATTGATCCCAGACTTATCCAGAAACTGCAGTTACCAGAAGAGATAATCCCAGAAAATACATGCACAAAACCAAAGCTCTACCCGATATCTTCCCTGCACTCCTGTCCACTATCTCAAAGCTCACCGCGATCATGGTCCTCCCATATCCAACTCGTCACGCTTTCTCCAGCTTCAAAAAAGAAGTACATTGCCAAGGGCCCAACGAACAACTTTTCAGAGCTCAGAAACCTCCTGTCCCTCCCTCCACACCCGAACATAATCTCCCCACCCCATGGACTCATCACAGTCTCGCCAACCGACCATCGAGTTGTCGGATTCCTACTCGAGTACTACCCCCACGGCAACCTCGACCATCTCTGCTCCACCCTCACACCCAGACCACCACCAGAAAGACTCTGGAGCTGGGGCCACCAACTAGTGAACGCGCTCCACTGGCTCCACATCGAGCAAAAGTCCTTCCATGGCGATATCAAGCCCGACAACATCATCGTCCACCCCTCACCCTCGGGCGAGGAGCGGTTGGTACTCATAGACTTTTCGCAGGACGAGTCAACTGCTGCGACTGCGCCGCCGGAAGCAAAAGGTGGATTCCCGAGGACGTGGAGCGGCGAGGCGTTGGAGAGGGCGGATGTGTATGCGCTGGGGAGGACGCTGTATATTCTTACCAAGGGGCTGAGTATGAATGAGCTCTATATGGAGCTGTTCAGAGACATCAATTTTGTGTATAAGACGGATCTTGAGGGCATTGATGGGCCGATTAGAGATGTAGTGGAGATGTGTACGCGGAGAGATCCGGCGGAGAGGCCGGGGCTGGGGGAGTTGAAGAAGATCTTTGAAGGTGGGGATGAGGGCAAGATGAAGATGGGATTGGCGAAGAGGCAGGGGTGGAGTGTGGTGAGGAGTGCGGTGAAGATTAGGGTGGGTATGGGGAAGAAGGTGAGTGGGACCGCGAGAGGGAGGCTTGCGGAAATGGTGCAAAGCGTTGTGTGTTGGGGAAGAGGAGGGTAATGAATCTTTGACTTTTTCTTCTTTCTTATGTATCAACTATGTCCTTCGTTTATTCTTTTTACTTTGTCCCGAATTTGCGCTGTTCTGCTCTGTTTTGGTTTGGCGATGTATTAAAATCATTGGCAGCAGAAGTAGATGTATGGGGTTTGGAGTTAGGATAATTTATCTTTTGATCTCTATTCCTGCTCTCTTATTGCGACTCAACGTTATTACTATATGGAATTTATTGGTTGCTGCTACAAGTGGCTATTCGTTACACTTGTGCTTATCACTCGCCAGCTGGTCCACCTCTCTAGAGCTAGTCAACTCATGGTCAGACTTCTTAGCGTGTGGTGATTTTAAGGCCTTACTATTACTGATTGCAGGTTCACAGATTCTTCAATTGATCAACTGCACACTTAATATTGCTTATATCGATTGAAACTACTCAACAGAAGGCCACAAAAAACGACCGCAAAATCATTGTCACCGCACCTCAGAGCTCACCATCATGCACCGCCCTCCTCCAATATATATGCACATCATCCATTATAAACGACGGCATAAACGGGCCCCCCGTCGGCGCAATCTGACTCGTCATCTCGACCGTCACACTCGCCACCTCCTTAAAGTCTTCAAGCTCAATCTTCTGCGGCCACTCGGGCCCACAGATGGTCACCATTCTGCTCAGGACCCGCCCGGGCTGCGGTCCAAAGCCCATGACACTAACATTAAACTCGAGCGGCGGCAACGTCTTGGGCTCGTAGATGGGGGCCATGTAGAGCGAGAGGAGGTCGAAGGTTTCGAATGTGGAGGTGGTGTTGTCGATGCCGAACCCGGGGTTCGTGAGCCTTTCGTCGGGGTTGTACTGGTTCATGATTACGCCATTCGGCTGGGAAGAAGCGAGGGGGCCTGCGTGGGCGACGCGAATGTTATTGGTGAAGGTAAGAAAAGCATGTTTACCGACGAGGTCGCCTTCCGTCAAACCATCGAACTGTGGGTAGTCAGTTGAGTTTGGGGGGAAGGGGGGGGGGGGGGGGAATTACGCCGAGTTTGGCATAGTGGTCGGGGACTTGCTGTGGGCCTGGGCTGAGGAAGGGCGTTTCATGATGGTGACTTTTGGGAGAGTCGAGATCAATGTGGATGTCGATTTCTCGGGCAGAGGTAAGGAGAATGCAAGTGAGAAACAGGAGGAGCTTTTGGGAGAGTGGACCACGCATCTTGAGGGAATTGAGGAGATGTAGTTGAGATGAAGGGATGGAAGCCAGATGAGTGGTTTATTGGGTTCTTTATACTTGAATATATGAGGTGTGGTGCTATATACGCTTCATAATCAAGAGGCGGGAGCTGCTGTCGGCTGCTATCATAACCACGAAGAGTAGATACATGTATGTTCTGCATGATGCGGGGATAATATGCAACAAGCTGGATCTAACCTGGAATGTGAATCTAACTCATGCCAGTAGCCTTTCGATTCGCGAATAGCTTTGGTTAGTAAGTATATATATGCAGATCCTCATACTATGTTGGTGACACTGAGATCCCGTGAAGTGTTGATTACCGAGCACGGTTTTCGAAGAGCATCAGGATCTAGAAGAATCTATCAAGCGTCAGTGATATTTATAGATATCGTTCAATCGAGATATATATACGTATTTCGTTCTTATTGCCTGTACCAGGGAAGGTGTTTATCGGATTTCTCAAGTCAGAGGTCATTGTGTCCTGTTCTTATCCCGATTCCTATATAACGGCCTAGATTCTATATATCTCTCCTTGACCAAGATTGTTCCTCCAACTGCCATCGATGCGGATGATACCTGAACATATGCAGATCTCATAACCATTTTCGGTAGCCTTATTGTCGAGAACTACCATCGATCTGGGACGGCTGCAGCGATTCATGTTGCTTCAGACGGACTCGTTCACCGGTAGATAAAATGCTTCTCATGCGGATTGGCTGCTCTGCCTATCAGCTCCCGGTACATACATGTACGTATCCATCCAACAGATACACCATAATCTTGGCATTACATGCTTAGAATACAGCCTCTGTTGCTCTTTGGGGGTTGGTTACCCCTAAATAACCACACTTAGGTTCTTGCTGTTCAAACCGTATGAAACCGGTTGGGGGTGCACGAAAAACTGTTAGTCATGAACGATCACTCGAGTATATACGGCACGTGAAACTCGGATCTACATAATCATCTCCGTTTATGATTTCATATCCACACTCTAAAATAAACAAGAAACGAAAGCTCATCCGAAACAGATTCTAACAAAAAAGGAAAACAGCAATCCGCACGCACCCGCAAGCAAACCCTCCCGCTAAAAGCCTTTTTTGGGGTGTGAAAAAAAATAAAATAAACGCAAAAAATCCTAATAAAGAAAGAAAGAAGGGAGGGAAATCTTCAAGATCTCATCTAAAACTATGGATAGCTATGAGAATGAAAATTAGGTAGTTTATTTAGAAAGAGATGTGTGGTTGTTGGCTTGTTCAATTGACAACTTTCCCGGCGGACTAGGCCGTGAGGTTGGGGACAATATGACTGCATCTCTAGTTAGCATACCGTATTCACGGTTTTAACCAATCAACCGTCAAGTCCAAACTTACCTCCATTCGCTCTCAACTTCACCGTACTGCCTCTCTTCCATCCACTTCCACATTCTCTCTGCGATCACTCCCGCCTCCTTGCCTTCCTGCAATGGGAACATGATGTCCCTCGGAGTGCCGGCAGCTCCACCATCCCATGCAATTCTCCTAATTGGGCTCACCACCGCTGCAGTACCCGATCCAAATGCCTCGATCAGTCTGCCCTCATCCGCCGCCTGGGAAACCTCTTTAATGGTGTATTTCCTCTCGGAGATGGTCCAGCCCTCCTTAACAAGCTTCTCACGCGCCAGCGCCAAGACACAGTCTCTCGTCACACCCTCGAGGATGGTTCCATCCAGCGGAGCAGTGACGAGTTCCTTCTCACCCGAGGGGAGTGTCCATGCCACAAACAAGTTCATGGTGCCCACCTCAGTAACGTAGCCCTCCTCGCCAAACAGCCACAGGTTCTGGTGGAATCCACGGCCAGCGGCTTCGAGCTGGGGAACGATACAGGGTGCGTAGTTGGCACCGAGCTTCATGTTTCCGACACCGCCGGGCCAGGCACGAATGTACTGGGATGTGGCCTCGAGTGAGACCGCCTTGAAGCCGGTTGGGTAGTAGGGTCCCACTGGGGATGCAATGACATACAACAGCGCACTACCTGGTGGGCCAACTCCGAGTGTCCTCTGCGTTCCAATCATTGTCGGGCGAAGGTAGAGAGAGTATCCCTTCTTCTTTGGCACGAACTTCTGGTCGACGGCGACAAATGCGGAGATACACTTGATCATTTCCTCGGCGTTGAAAGTTGGGAGAGCAATGCGAGCAGAGGAGGTATTGAGACGGGCCATGTTGCGGTCGGGACGGAAGAGGCGGACACGGCCCTGAGTGTCATAGTAGGCCTTCATACCCTCGAAGCACTCGAATGCATAGTGAAACACACATGTTGCGGGGTCGAGTGAGAGGTTCTGGTAGGGCGTGATCTGGGGAGTGGCCCATCCGGATTGAGCAGTCCACTCAATGGAGAGCATGTGGTCTTTAATTTCCATTGCATTAGTTTTATTATAAACTCAATTGAACCCCCTCCCGGACGATATGTGCGGGGACGGGGGTGACCATGGTCACAGAGGAGAAAAATTCACCGGAAAAGGTTCGTCCGAACACTAGCTCCTCCGGCTTCAGCATCTCCTTGGGAGTCTGGGTGCGAGTGACGGTCAATTTTGAAGCATCGATATCTGGGAGCTTCTTAGGCGCCTGGACACTGTAGGCCCTAGTGAGCCCAAAGGTCATGCGCGGGGCGCGGAGGAGAGAGGTGCGCAACATCGTGGATGGTATGAATGAGTAGAGATGGGTTAAGGAGAGCGGGGGAAGAAGGAGGAGAGGAGAAATTATATAGAGCACCACTCTATGACTCTACGTGTTAGACCAGGGGGGTAATGGTGGTGGTGGTCACGGAGAAGTTTGATGGGGGGGGGATGCTGAGAGAATTGATTGTGTATCGCCAGATAACAATGGAGGTTTTTAATGAGGCTGACCTGAACGGAGATTAGTGGTGGAAGTCAGTTAACTACATTGTATCTAGACATCACGTGCGAGCAATGCAAATTATTATTACGAGAATCATCGCCTATCTCGGACTGTTTAGACTTGTTCTGTCCATTTTGAGCGCGGAGTCGGGGTGGGTGGTGGGGTAATTTTCCCTTTTGAGCCTCCGCTCCTACTAACCAAGCAGTTAGTACCAAGAAGCACCTCAGTAGAGCTCTGCTAGAAGCAAAAGGCCAAGAGCCTGACTGACACTCGAGACCTCCGAGAGCTGAAATTCACGATGAATCAATTCAACCTGGTACATACGTAGCTCAGTTTGAAGAATTTTCTTCTCTCTCTCTTCCGGTTAAATCAGCCCTGGTCTCCCTCCTCCGGCTGTTATCGTTAGCACTGCACACTGCACGTTCTTTCCCAAAAGACGTACACTATTAACTACAGGTAGATAGCTTTTGGTTTCATATTTAAGCAATCCAATTACAACCAAATACAGGAAAGGATCAACAAACGCAACTACTAAATAATTCTGCTACAAATTCCTATTCCTACACACCAACCCATCCGAAAGAATAAAGAAAGCCCACCAACACTTGGTATCAAACCTCTTACAAATATCCCAATCATCATATATCCTTCGACCTACAACCTTCCAAACCAGCGAAAATCACGAATATGTGGCCTTATACCTCTAATGCCCTCTCCCTCGTCACCCCGGGCTTGTCATCAGGCAACTGCTCCGGCGATGAATTCGGTGATGAATTCGGCGATGAGTGGATCGAGTACTCGTAAGAAGACACCGTCGAAGGACTCGGAAGTACGTTCTGGGAAATATTCTTGGGGTAGGTCTCATCCGAGGACACATGATGTATCGTCAGAAGCTCGACAATTGGGCCGCAGGCGTCGTTCGAGTGGAGACTCCGAATCTCGATCCAAGGCAGTACGGTACTCTGCAGGGGAGACAGAGTTTGGAATTTCGGGGAGCGGTACGCAATTGCAAAAACGTTCCTTGTGCCATCTTCTTCAACTTTCTCCACACCCTCGATCCCTTCGACGATTGACCAAATAGTAGACCTCGCACGGTCGTCGAAATTTTGCGCCAGTACATGGCAATTTGACATCGTCTTCTCAGCCCCTATGGGGACATATGCGCCCTTTAGAAGGCCTGAAAGAGAAGTCCGGAAAAGATCCAGTAGCCCTTCTTCGCTATATTTATTACTATCCCTGTTCGATTGAAATATCAATTTCTCGTTCTCTTGGGTTTCATATGTCATGACAATTGGGCTGGGCATCGACTCGACTTGGAAATCTCTGAACTCTATAACGCATTCAGATATCTCGGTGGTGGATGACGGTAACGATAAAAGTCCCTGGAGGGTTATACGTAATCCAAATCCGATATCTTTATGACCAAAGATACTTTTCAAATAAGGCACGATAGCGCTCTCCGGTATGGGTTCCTTGCTCGACCTATTTTGACGCTGTCTCTATAGACTTCGTGAGAAGATGTTCCTTTAGGTTCATGTTCTGACTATTCGTTCCAACCGGGTAGGGTGGGGGCAATGGAGATTGGAAATTGCAAAACGCTTACACATTCTTTTTCTTTACTTATTTCATTCGACAACTTTTGGTCTGGGTTCTGTTCCCGGGTTGCCTTTTCAAGGATCTCTGACGATTTGACAACGAGCGCATGACCTTCTCCCAAAATCTTGATCATGGGCATTACTGGCGAAAGTAGCTCTTCCACCTCTTTCCACCTCTTTTGCCTCGAGAGCACCTCAGAAAGGAAGTATGTTGACCCCAAAGTGGCTGGATCGGATGGATCCATGTTTTTCATTATCGGCAACGCCGGTAATAACAGCTCTTCAACTTCCGTCCATCGATCTTTTCTTGAAAATGTTTCTGCGAGAAGATATGTGGAGCGTAGAGTGATCGGATCAGCTTTGCCTTGATCTCTTGAGTTTCTCATATTTGCCAGTGCTGGAACTAAGAGCTCTTCCACTTCCATCCAACGACCTTGCTCAGATAACGCATCTGCGAGGAAGAACGTTGACCCCAAGGTAACCGGGTGAGTCTCGTCCTCGCCTCTCATTACTGGTAGCGCTGGCACCAGAAGCTCCTCCACTTCCTTCCATCGACCTTGGCTCAAGCGTGCTGTTGCTAAAAAGTATATTGATTCCAAAGTTACTGGATTTGCCTCGCCCAATCCTTCTCTCATCTTTGGCAACGTTGGCAGCAGCAACTCTTCAATTTCCTCCCACCTATCTTCTTGCGCAAACGCCTGTGCAAGAAGATCTGTCGAACGCAAGGTGGCTGCATCCATGCTACCAAGTGCTCTCCTCATCTTCGGCAACGACGGCAAAAGGAGCCTTTCCACCTCTTTCCACCGAGCCTGTTGGGCAAATGCTTGCGCAAGGAAAAAGGTTGACCGCAGGGTGGCGGAATTCCCTTGGCCCAACTGCTTCTTCATCATCGGTAAAGATGGCTTCAAGAGCTCTTCTACTTGCACCCACTTTGCCTGGTTTAGAGCAGTCGCTGCCAGGAAATAGGTCGAGTACAGTGTGACTGTATCCTCGTTACCTAGTGTCTCCTTCATTTTTGGCAGCGCTGGGAGGAGTAGTTCTTCCACACCTTCCCACCATCCTTCCTGCACAAAGGTCTGTGCGAGGAGAACCGTTGATCGCAGTGTAACTGGATCAACTTCACCCACAGTTTTTTTTAGCATCGGCAAAGCCGGCGACAGCAACTTCTCAACTTCATCCCATCTAGCCTGCTCCGCAAACGCTTGCGCAAGAAAAAATATTGTCCGCAAGGTGGCATAATTCGTCTCGCCGAGTGTCCTTTTCATCGTAGGTAATGCTGGAAGTACAAGCTCCTCGAGCTCTTTCCACATACCCTTTCTCCAAAGCCCATATGCCTGGAACGATGTTGATTCGATATCAGATGGGCTGAAGGTAGGCGAGTTAGGCTCAGTAGTTCTCCCCTTTCGTCGGAAAAGACTACTGATCCTCCCTGGAAATGGCCTCGGCCTCCGTGACTCCATCGCTGTTAAATTCGTCGGTGATTTCTCTAGAAACCAAATGAATCAAGACCCTATTCTCAAAATCGGGAGCTGTTCGCTCTGTATCTAAGACGGATGGTTGGAAACGAGATTCGCGTTGCTATTTAATAGGGAGGCTGGAAAGGTGGAGTAAGGGGGATAAAGAAGGAAGCATATATCATGTGAGAATTATAGGTAGGTAGGTAGGTAGGTATCCCCTGGTTCGAGCTCTGCAAGTTGTTGCTGGCAAGCTAGACTGCTGCTGCACAGGACAACCGTTTGACACCGTCGTGAACGATCTTGGTTCACCCCTGGAGGAACTGTTCTGGAGTACAAGTCCTAGAGGTATTGCTTGGAGCGTTTCCTTTCTACCACTTCGTTTTACAAGGGCGAGCTACCCCATAACTACCCCGGAATCGTTCGGGTGTGCATTGATTGGCCAAGGTTTCTGTCATGCGCTCCTGCAATTTAGTGAAAAAAGAAAAGAGGGTAAATCAGTACAAAAAATCCAGCAAGCTGGTACGTACCAACCCGTCTGTAGACTGCGTTTTTTTGTAAAAGATTCCTATGTCATCAGCTGTCATTACCTGTGCCGATACCTCTGTGCTATCAAACATGATGACACATGAGGCGTTGCCAGGCAGGAAACCGAAACACCCCCACCCCGCAGTAGTGCAAAGATGTTCATCTTGGTATCGTTATCTACCAAATGATGGAAACCAGGGATCGGCCCCGCCTGATTCTGGGGAAGGTGGTGGGTGGGGTGATAAGACGTGGGGTAGGTAATGGAGAGGTGATGTCGGTATTTGGAGGTGAGGTGTGGTGGTAATTGATGAAACAAATTTGCTAGTGTGACTTGTTATGTATCTGAGCACAAGTATCAATACAACACGCACTGCGCGTAATCCCAAATACAAACCAAACACTTATCAAGTAAAGGTGATTGAGTTGTATTCAAATGCATATGGAAGGTGATGCAATTGTGTGCATGCGCCAATCGGCCGGAGATCCTACGCCAGGCCTGCGGTGCCTATATATCATCCTTTTGATTGAAGCCCCAATAAGTCATATTTTATCACTCGTTGTGTTAATCAACAAACATACTGCTCCTTCTGGGCCCTAGTCAGCAATCTACGCACTCTATGGTGATTAATACGGCATACTGATATGGGCGTGAATCATTAATAACTTCACAGCCTCGATAACCGAATAATAAGCAGAGAACTTGCCATCCATGTATGTACCTACTATTGATATGTACAGCGATGTGCTCTTCTTTATATAATTATATAGGCGCCATGCTGTAGCTGTTCATAATTAGGAAATAATAAAATTCGGTATCCGTACAGCTATGATAAACTTATGTCCATTTGGTTGTCGAGTCCAGAGCCCTTGGCCCAGTGCAGTTGGATTCACCGGCCAGCCACATCTCACCCCCGGTTTCGAAGGAGTTTCAACAAAGAACCCCGGAGCTGTAGGTTCTATATTCCTACGTTCTATTAGATGCTTTGTCGGTAGATTTCATGCGCAAAGTGAAAAGCTGGGGCCATCTCGTTCAGCATAGCTATATAGCGAGCGAAATATTCCCAATAGAATCCACAGAAGTTATATATACCTTATTATTGCACCTCCGTGACGACGTGCCGGTTCATTGGTGGAGAATCAATTGCGCATACACCCTAGCTATTTCTGTCTGCATTCAGCCGCAACCTTTCAGGAGCTCAACACCTCAAGACAAGAACATCTCAGACCCGAGTGCGATCTTTACCACTCCCACTCGTTCACTCGCCCACCCCCACTACCTTACTGCCTCATCCCTCGTGTGTGGGGCGCTCACTAGGCACAGAAGCACCAGAATCTCTCCCGGCGAGAAATCCACCATCGTTTCCCTAGAATTATCACCGCGAAACACGCGACACACAAGGACACCATGTTCACAAACGCCCTCAAATCCTTTACCTCCAACATCACCTCCAACTACATCCTCTCTCCCGAACCAACCACCTACTGCGGCCCATGGCGAATCCACGACGCAAAAAAGAAGAAAACGAACCAAGCCGTCTCTGTCTGGATTTTTGAGCGGAAATCGCTTGAGTCGGGCGGCGGCTCCAGCAATGGTCTCTCGCTCCGTGGTGGTGGTAGCTCCAGGGATGGCCTCAAGGCCGCACAGGACGAAGTTGTGGAGAGGTTGAAGAAAGGGGCCAGCTTACTTGCAAGATTGCGACACCCATGCGTGCTGGAACTTGCGGAGCCGGTAGAAGATACGCGAGGTGGGGGGTTGATGTTTGCGACGGAGGCTGTCTTGAGCAGTCTTTCGAAGCTGCTGCAAGAGAAGGATGAGGAGGAGGGCAGAAGTAATGGGAGATATGGAAGGGAGAGCGCAATAGGTGGTAGGAGACGAGCAGATATTGATATCGACGAGTTGGAGATCCAGAAGGGCTTGCTGCAGATCGGGAAGGCGTTGGAGTTTCTTCACGAGAGTGCAGCATTGGTTCATGGGAACATCACGCCGGATGCTGTCATGATCAATGCTAAGGTTGGTAATATTTTGTGTTTCTAAGCGGATTTCTTCCGCATGTGTGAGCCCGGGAGAGCTCCTCTACTACCATTTACAGCTCCATGACAGCTATATATTCACGGCCCTTGTACACATTCTGGTACTTGGATCCCGTAAATATCCTTTCAGACACCCTCTCAACTGTTCTTTGTTTCTACAGATGCTGACAACCTTTTATAGTCTGACTGGAAGCTCACTTCTCTATCATTCACGATTCCATCTACAAACCCCCCACTCCCACCGGCGTTCGACGCCCGTCTACCTCCGAATGTTCAGATTGCTCTCGACTACGCTTCCCCAGAACTTGTTCTCGACAACTCCATCTCACCATCTACAGACTTGTTTTCCCTTGGGCTTCTTATCGTGGCCCTGTACAACCACCCGCACAAATCCCCTCTTGAAACACACAACTCAACTTCCAGTTACCGACGCCTCCTCAGCACACCATCGACCACCCCGAATACATCCAACAATTTCCTTTCTTCGAAGCCGCTCCCGCGAGCCCTTGTCGATGCTCTTCTCCCGCACCTTCTCACCCGCCGACCCGCTGGCCGCATCACTGCGCGCGAATTCCAGGAGAACGAGTATTTCGACAACATCCTCGTCTCTGCCCTGCGCTTCCTCGACAGTCTCCCCGCCAAAACCCCTAGTGAGAAATCTGCTTTCATGCGAGGCCTCCCAAAGGTCCTCCCACAGTTTCCCCGCAGCGTTCTAGAAAAGAAGATTCTCCCGGGCCTTGTCGAAGAGCTGCGAGACGGCAGTATGCTAGCGCTCGTCCTTCCGAACGTTTTCGCCATTGCCGAAGCCGGCTCCGCCCGCCTTTTCAGCGAGAAGGTCCTACACAAGCTGAAAGAAGTGTTCTTACCCCCCGGCGGCACTAGCGCACCCTCCACCGAGCCCAAGACCGCCGCGGCCAAGATCGCGGAGCGTGAGAAGGAAGCTGGGCGTGAAGGCGGGCTGACGGTCGTGATCTCGAGCCTACCCATCATAATGGAGAAGACAACGTCGCGCGAGTTCAAGGAGGATATCCTGCCCATTTACCAGCTTGCGCTCGAGTCGCCGACACATGCACTGCAGGACCTGGCGTTAAGGTCACTGGTGGTTATACTCCCAAAGCTAGACTTTCCGACATTAAAAAATGACCTGTTCCCCGTGGTGGCTTCAGTATTCACGAAGACCTCGTCGCTGGGTATCAAGATTCGTGGGCTGGAGGCGTTTAAGGTGCTGTGTGGGGGGACGCCCCCGGTTAATACTGATGGCTTGGAAGGGTTCAATAAGATTGAGAAGCAGAGAGCCGGGGACTGCCCGGTGCTGGATAAGTACACGATTCAGGAGAAGGTGGTGCCGCTATTGAAGGGTATCAAGACGAAGGAGCCAGCAGTGATGATGGCAGCACTAGAGGTTTTCTCAGAGATTGGGAAGATCTGTGACCGGGAAATCGTAGCAATGGAGTTACTGCCAGGGCTGTGGACCATGAGTTTTGGCCCGCTGCTGGGTCTGGAGCAGGTATGTATCTCGACCCTACCTATATCGGTGTTCGAGTGGTCTTTTCCAGTACTGACTCACTCCTATAGTTCCAAGCATTCATGGCCACAATCAAATCCCTCTCCTCAAAGATCGAACAAGAGCAAACCCGCAAACTCCAAGAACTCTCCTCCTCTGGCCCCAGCAACCCCAGCAACGGCGCGGGTGAATTCCTATCATTCGGCGGCATCCCCGGCGCCAACACCGGCTCCTCCGGCGGTGACGGTGACGCCTTCGCAGACCTCGTCTTCGGCAAGAGCAAGCCCAGTAATGGCACCAGTAGCCCCGGCTGGGGCGGCGCCGGCAGCAGCAACAATGATATTGGCTCGAGCTTGGGCCCGGCGCCACAAAAGAAGCAGGAGACGGCATCGTTCAGCTGGTCCACGCCCAGCAGCGCAACACATAGTCCGCCGCCCAGCCTGCGACCACAGCGGGCCGCCACACCAGACTCACGATTCGCGCCATTGACGCCATCGTCACCGGGAATTCCACCACCGCTCAGTAGCAGCAACAGTATGAGCATGGGAATGGGCATGGGCATGGGCATGGGTATGGGCACACTACAGCCGCAGCCCTCCCCCGGCTTCGGCAGCACAACCGCCCTCCGCCCACAGCAGCCGCAGCAACAGCAGCAACAAAACACACAGAATAATATGAGCGGCATGACAATCGACTGGTCCTCCGTTGCCGGTACAAAGAAGCCAACGCTCAGCACGGCGCCGTTGACGCCGAAGCCGAGCACTTCCATTAACTACGGTATGGGACTGGGTATGGGTATGAACCAGGCCCAGGCCCAGGCCCAGAACCGGAACAATGGGTTCCCGTCGCTGCAGCCGCAGCCGCAACAGCAGCAACAGAGCCATCCGACGATACTGTATGGGCAGACGCGGCAGCAGGCAGCGCCAGCGCCGCAAGGGACAGGCGCGTTTGCGGGCTTTATGATACCGCCGCCGCCTGGGAGTGGTGGTGGCGGAGGCGGTATGGGTATGGGAGGGGTGGAGGGATGAATTTGGTGATTGGGAGTGGGGTGTTGACGGCGAAAAAGCAGGAGAAGGGGCTGGACGCGTGGGATAGTTTGTTGTAGTTTTTTTTCTCTTTTCTTTTTACTTTTTTATTATATATATTATTGTGGCTTTTGGTTCTTGGTTTACTTGTGTGAGCGGGAGTCTAGTTTTTTTTCTCTTTCTTTCTGCTTTTGTTTTGATGGACGAGTGATGACGAGTGATGGGTTGTGAAGCAAGAAGTGTATGGGGTGAGGGGATGGGGGGATGGGGGGATGGGGGATAGACCGTCTGCTGGGTATCGTTTTTTCCTTCTTTTTCTTATGTTTTTTTATCGGATAATAGGGTTCTTTTTCTCTTTTTCTCTTTCTTTCTGGCTGGCTTTGTGAGCGGAACGGAGCGGGTTAGAATAGGTGGTAAATAGCAAGTAAGTAATGCGAGATTCAGAGGGATAGTAATCTGTTTGTAGGCGTTTATATGGCGCTGAGGGACGATGCGCATGTATGTGCCAATGAATATTTTACGATTGATGCTCAGGACGGAGTTCAGACCCCAACATCATGATAATGATCAAGTGATGTTCCCTCTCACCTTCTTTCTCATCCTCGAAATCCATGGCACTTGAAAGGTATTGGTCTTTCTCTATTTGATTGAGCCGACCTGTATTACACCACGATTGTTCCATTGATACATGTATCTCGATACCCATTTCAGTCAGGCACTCTTAGTCTTGGCACCCCCAACCCACAAAACCAGGGTTAGGGTCCACGACGTCATGGGGCCCCCAATCCTTGGCTAAATTAAAACCCAGCCCAACCAACTTCCAACGTCAGTCCGCATCCGAAGTAGCCCGGCCGGGATTGGGCTTACCCGGCCGCACCGCGCCGAGGGGGGGCGATATCAATCCAATCCAATCCGAGTGAGGGGTGTGAATGGTGGGGAGTTAAAGAAGGGTAGGGAGGGAGGGAGAGAAGTGGTAGGAGGGAGGAAATTGGGAGGTGTGTGATTGGGATGTTAGCCGAGGGAATTGGTACGCGGGTGGTGGTTGGTTTCGTCCGATGTTTGGGTTGGGGGGTTCGGTTGGGTTGCAATGTATGACTCTTCCGCGGTGCACTGGGTGGACCTCATATCAAGAACGACACGATAGAGAGATCGAGAGAGAGAGCGGAAGAACTGCCTACAATGCTAGTGTAAAATAAATAAAAGTCCCATTCGAAACCCCTATATACCATCCCCAATCCCAACCTTTCTAATCTATCCTATCCGCAGCATATATAGTTAATGAGTGAGTGAGTGAGTGAGTGATAATTCGGTATAGTTTCTTCTTCCAGGCTCTATGTCAGACAAAGCAATACCACCCTCTCATCCCATCATCGCCATACCATACCATACCATCCCATACCATCCCATCCCATCCCATCCTGGGGCAAATTAGACTTGAAAAAACATGTACTAGAATGAACGAGCGAAGGACGTAAAGCAGCAATAAAAGCAGGGAAAGCAATATAACAAACATAAGAAAGAAAAGCAAGAAAGGAAAGGGAAAAGAAACAAAAGCACAAGGGGCGGGGGGTAGAATCAATCTCTCTCTCTCTCTCAATCTCTCAATCTCTATACAGGGCGGTAGTCTCACCACAATCATGACAGGACAGACGAGCAAGAAAGAAAAAAAATTCATTGTGGTTGCTTTGCTTTGCTTCCGTACATGACTTGATGATGAAGAAGGTGCTGTTGCTGCTGCGTTTATAATACCGGGTGTGTGGGGGGTGTGATTGTTTCGTGCTATGGCAGATAGCACCCGACTCAATGCCTCGGCGGCAGACTCCCCGACACCGTACGCAGCAACGACTTCTGCCCCTTCGTCGAGTCCTCAATGATGCCCTCGGCCTCAAGCCTCCTCCTCGCCTCTTCCAGCGCCCAACTCTGAATCCTACACGCCCACCCACCACAATCAGCACCCATCCACTATCACCCACTATCAAAAAAAGGGCAAGAGAAAGAAAAACTTACGATGTATCCGGCTTATAAGCGTACGCCACTCCGGCCGCAAACAGCCCCCCAAAGAATCCCCAATACCAGATCCCTTCCCACCCTTCCTTCGCCTGCTTCTCCCCCGGCGGGACGCCCAGGAACCAGCCGGTGGGCGGGTCGTAATGGGAGCCGTGGGACGACGACATGGAGCGCGTGAGCGGCGTGGGGTACAGGTGTGTCAGCGAGGTAGTCGTTGACGCGCGCGAGAGCAGCGAGAGCGTCGGTGGTGCGCGGAGGGCGGGCATGGCTTTGTAGTGTTGTGTGTGGAGTGTGGAGTGGAGATTGCGGTGCGGGTGAGGTAGGTGAGGTGGTAGTGGGGGAGATGGCGTGCGGGTGTGGGAGTGAGGTTGTGATGCGGGCGCCGAAAGGGGTTGGCGGGTGTTACGTAAGCGAGGGGGTGGTCGTGGTTGGGATCAGGACTGGAGTGCCTGGTGACTGAGGAAGAAGCAGGGTTTTTGGCCGAGGGGATCGGTGATGCGATTTAGAGCTGAACTGAGTCGGTGGAGCTGGAGGATGTGTGTGAGGCTGTGGGTAAGGTTTTCATAACATCTGTCTGGTTGTCGTTGGGACAATAATATTGTGGTCTCCAGCTCCGCATATTAAGGCTTCATGATTCAATCACCTAGTATGTTTAAGCATCACTTGGCAGCAGATCATATAGGTGAGAACATATAGTTAACAAAGTAAATATTAACGCAGGGGTAAATCCAGCGTCGAGTTCTTATCGAATAGCGGGGAGCCAATATATTAACAGGCACCATGGCCACATGAGTGGTCACTCGATCGAGTGTGTGCATCTCGGGATTAGAAGGTGAGACAGGGAACACAAGAGCTTGGTTGTTGACGTCGATAGCTTTATCACTATTTGTTTACCACAGAAGCATAAAAACATAAACACCGATAACAGGTATCCTCGTTAACTTGATGTTCAGTTCTTTAGTCGTGCTTCCCAAGGAATAGCTAAAACGTCGCCCCACAATGCTAGCTTTAACTATGGCGCGGCCAGTTTTGAAGGTGAAAGCTTCAAGGTTTTCCATAGAAATCGCTTATATATCGAGTCCCAGCAAGCCGATAGAGAATTTGAGTAGTCCCCAGCTATCATAATAGCCACCATGCGCTTAAAATATAGTCATAAGACTGTTTATATAAAGGTGCCATTTATCGGTGGCTCGACTCTCCGTGGCTTAACCCACAGAACGCCACCATCTAGTTTCTCCAACCCCAATGTCAATGATTGGCCCCTCCCAACCATGCCTGACACATCCGCCGTTTCGGCACTGCAGTGCGTGCAGGGCGGACCGTATACCACGGTTGCTGGGCAACGGGTGCCTGGCCAGCCCGAGGAGGACGGCCAATGATAGCCCGCGCAAGACGGGTGACAACAAGCTGGAACAACAACACCATGAACCAGAATATAAGCGCCCAGACCAGCCCAATCGGCTGGAGCTGGAGCTGGAGCTGGGGGGGCTATTGTATTTAGAGTGCGGTGCTGCTCTTTAGTCGCAGCCATAGAGAGCGACATACCTGCTGGAGAGAGCGAGAGAGAGAGATTGTGAGATCAGACGAGAGCTAGAGATCATCGAGAACAGCCTACATATACCTATCATCATCCACATAACCCACTCTGATCAGCACACCTGCACCCAACATGCGACTCTCCCCACTCTCCCCACTCTTCTCCCCACTCTTCCCTTCGCTCCTCTCACTCCTCCTCTCACTCCTCCTCCTCCTCCTCCAGTCAGCATCAGCAACAGCAGCAGCTGCAGCCCAAGCAGACACCACCAACCCGTTCGCGCCGCCGGTCTGCCGCGACGGCTACCTGTCCTGCAACACTGTGGAGCACCCCGAGGTCTGCTGCCCCGTCAATACCGTGTGCACGTTCGACAGCCTGGGCACCATTGCATGCTGCCCGTACCAGAGCGCGTGCACGGGCTATGTCATTCCGCAGAACCTGACAAAGTATCAGATACCTGCGCCGGCGAGTGACGGGTCGGGGGCGGGGCGCGGGCGGGGCGGAGGGTGGTGGTTGTGGGGGACGGTGGGGTTGGTGGTGGGGGTCGTGGGAGGGGTGCTGTGAGGAGATGTGGGGGGTGGTGGTTGTGCATGTGGGAGCTTGGGGGTAATGGGTTATGAGTAAATGAGTAAATGATTATTACTTATGGATTCTGGGGGGGGGGGGGGGGGGGCTCTGGGAGCTACCTAGCTTGGGTTCGTTCATGGTTCATGGTTCATGTCCGCGGGGATGTGTTTCTTGTTTATATTGCGGGTTCTTTTTGTTTCGTTTCAGCGTTTGTTTGCAACCGGGAGCATTTTGGCGCGGGTCAATGGCAGTTTAAGGGATCATGGATATAGATGCGATATGTTTATTTTGTCTTGTTTCTTTGAAACGAATATAGGTATGCTTTACGATTGAACGAAACAATCGAGTGTGCGTGATATAATCACTACAACTTGCTACATATATATTTGTAAGGAGCTAGGAGTGTATAAAATTAATTGATTCGATGAGTAGTATTGCTTCCCTACTTTGTTATTCTGACGTTGGAGTAGGTTATATAAACCAACCCGCAGCTGGTCGTGAACAATCTATCGTGACCATGTATCTACTATAATATGGCCTGAAAATGTTTTAAAGACCAAATACTGAGAGAGAAGCTAAGATAGTTCAAGCTGCGATTATGTATACGGTGAGGGTATGGATACCTAACCCTCATACCATGACAATCTACATCGGTATGGCCCACCAACCTCTTGTAGCCACTTGGTATTATGCATATAAGTATTTGGTGTATGTTTGTATACTAAATATCTTTCTATTCAATCATGACTTGACATGGCTCCCAAGATCATAAGTATCACAAGACTCAATATCCAAACTACCTTTGTTTGATTGCCCATCGAAGATCTTAATCATGACTTACCACCCTTAGATCAAACTACAAAAAGCGTCTACTATAGTTCCCTTCTTAGATAGCTCACCATCTTATTATGGTACCTTCCACCGTGAGAACCGTTCGTCGCCCCTGCATAGGTTATAAACCCGAGTGATATCTCATGACTCGGAAACATCTGCCCACTCCCAATACCACAGAAATCGTAGAGGAAAGAAGATACAGTTACTTCTTTCACCCCATCCCTGGACTTTAACCATGACGCTGCCAAACACAAGTGGAAGGTCCATAGTTGGGGTTACTTGGTTTATGAAAGTCAGAGGCTGCACGTATATGATAGTGACAGAGCGCTTAGTAAATGGTTTTTGGTGGTTTATTGCCTGCAGCTTTCAACCGCGTGCACGGTACTTGCTAAGCTATAAGATCCACAATAAGATCAATGCGGCGTTATGTGAGGGGTTCAATAATTTCATTTTTCAGCGGTGAATTACACTAATTGATGTAAAATATCCTTGTTCTAACAAATCCATATCTGTTTTATGGAGTTTCTATACCTAACTCAAGCTGATGTCCCCGATCCATTTGATACCTTTTGAGATGCCGTTGCGGATTAGAGCTCTTCCTCTGACGGACGGACAGTTTTTAAACCATTCAGACCAGTTGGCAAGAAGAGGCCCCTCAGAGAGCGTCATATCAGCACATCCACTGATCAAGCCTATCATAGCTGTCGACTAAGCTTAAGAGAGAAACGGATGGCCACATAAATGTTTATACCCAACAGATTCGGCCCTTGAGTAGTATTTCGAAGCTTCGACTTCACCGGGAGTTCTATACTATCGCTACCGTTCCTGCATGGGTTCTTTTCGATCCTATAAGGCTTATACACATAAACGAGACCATCATTATCCATCGTTATATGAAGAACAGCTAGGGGCGCTTACCTGGTGCTACCAACGTCAACAACGCTATATTCAAGTCAAGGCTTGTAGAGATCTGTCAACGCCTTGGGGTCTGTCTAGGAGATCAGACATTAGAACCGAAGAATAGATCTAGACCAACCGGAATTAGACGAAGAATCAGAAAGATCATATTCATGATGGAGGCTGTTGCTGTCGAAATTTGAGGTAGAAAGCAGAGCTGAGAAATACTTGCTGGCCATGTATTTAGTTTATCCTCCGAAGGAGAAGGGGCTTCAATAGACGCCTCCCCTTCCACTGGAACATGACCCCCTTACTGGAACATATGTTTATTGGTTGATATTTGGTGAGGAAAACCGGCTCAGAGGTTAGGAGGCCAGTTATAACGACGATATTTTCCTTCTTAGGCTTAGTTGTTCCACTGAGGGGGGCGTTCCGGTGGTGGTGAGGGCGTCTGTTTGGGTAGTTAATTGATAATCCAGACATATATATGCATATATGTATGCTACATACCACAATTAACTCTCTGACCTGTAGTGTTCAAAAGTAGCTTAACTCCACTTTCAAGCCCTTTTGATTTATTATATCAAATTAGG
Source organism: Morchella importuna (assembly GCF_003444635.1). Classification (NCBI taxonomy): domain Eukaryota; kingdom Fungi; phylum Ascomycota; class Pezizomycetes; order Pezizales; family Morchellaceae; genus Morchella; species Morchella importuna. The sequence continues at coordinate 136,562 of NW_025763455.1, read as the reverse complement.
AGCTCCTGATATGCGTTAGCCAAGGAGCGAGTATGTGCCAGCATCCAACCCTGGAAAATGTTCGCCGCGGCTGCAGTTACGATTGTGGTCGCGGTTGTGGTTGTAATTGTGGCTGCGGTTGCGGTTGTTAGAGGCCAAGCTTCAAGCTTGTAGCTCTTGGTTGCCTCCAATATATTGCAGTCCTTCGGGAATCCCAGAATGGAATAAACTACCCATATCTGCATCAATATTCAACAGGCCATATTGGAGTTCATATAGCTACAATCTCGGGAGAGGTCCGAAGATCTAGGGCGATGATCCATGCAAACACGTGCGCAGACTTACTCTACATGCGAAATTATGGGGGCCAGAGTCCATTGAAAGAAGGAATGTTGTCCGCAGCTCACTTGAGGCTATGGTTGCATGCAGTACCCCGCTAAAGCCTAACGGTAGAGATTTAAAGTAGTACGGGTGGCTGCGTGGCTTCAAGAAAATGCAGGCCGACGGCGCAGTTAGCTATCATAGATCGCTACACAGTAGCCACTAACATGCTAGAGACGTCTCTCTCCCTTCTGGTCCTCCCCTTAGCTTTCGATTGGGTGAATCCACCTATAACCCACAAGGACGCCATAATCTACATACATGTAGCCCATCGATGGTCCGCGGTATCGACAACTAAACCAGGGCTACCGAAGTAAGACTAGGGTAATTATAATACCTACATTTTAGATCTCTACGATGGAGTGGACTAGTGGAGTTCTGATGCATTTAATACAACAGAGGTTCAATTTACATAGTATTTATGTTAGATTTCTATCCTTCAGGGCCAGCCACACCCCAGAGAAATTTCGCATAGATAGCTAATTTCAAAGAATAGAGAATACCCCGGCCCCTTACGATATACATGACGTAAAGTTGCATTGGCACGAGAAAAGAGAGGGTTCATTGGAAATTTAACATGGTATGAAAGCCTTGGTTCGATGAAGATATAGATGTACCCTACTCAGTTCTAGTGTCCCAGATACCGATAAGTATGTGTAACAACATTACCCATCTGCTTATAACTCGGCCCCGGAACAAACCACTACAGAACCTCTATTTTGTTAAGTCATGGTGCTGGTCTATAGCTAGCCCATAGCATGGGCTTATCTCAGAGCACTCGGACAAATTTGCTGGTCTAGTCACATACGGCCCTTATCATGTGGTGGTTCGCACTTCAATCAACTTTTCGCCCTGGTATTACATCATATAGGCGAGTGATATTCTATGATCAAATCGCCACCTGCCACTGTGTGTGAAGTCATTTCATTTCTGATTCTAGGTACAGAATGGTCGCATAAAGTATAAACTATGGCGTATGCCACCTGCCACTTATACCTGTTTATTATATAGGTTGAGGAAACGGATTATTTGACAGATACGGAGGCCACGGCGAACAAGCGACTATACTCCTGCCTCGAGCAGCCAAATTCAACATGAAGGGAAATCGCCGGCCTAACTGGAATCAAAGACGCCCCACATCATAAAGTGAAAGGGGTGTTTATATAAAATGGAAATTTTATTATCAAGACATTGTTTGCTGGCTTTGATTCGCCTAGGTGCAGCCACATCTAATGTCTATATCATACACGTGGGGAGGCTAGTTAGGGCTGAGCTGACATGCATGGAACAGCACAACACAGGTTTTCCCCCTGATCCAAATTCCAAAGAATCTGGAAACTCGCGACAAAAGAGAAGAACAGCAAACAACCTATTGTCGGTGTCCACGCGTCCCGATATATAACTAAGAGCATACCGGTGCAAGTCAGGTTCTATTTTCCCTAACTCCCTCTTCAATGTTGACTATCAGTTTTCTTTTTACGGTGATTCTATTCGCCTTCCCTACCAGCGCAAAATCTTGGACTATCACTCCAGTATTTAGCGGAGAGCAGAAAGACACTCATAGTATCTCCCAGTATTCATCCCTTAAAGAGCCGTCACTATGGGACTGTAAGTCAATCCATTAATCTGCCAGGCAAGTCGCTCCAGCTAAGCATCCAAACCAGACAACACTCCTACCACCTACTGCAATATACAGCAGAATAAAAGCCCAGTTTATGATTGTAGTGGTGGTTCCTGTCCAAGGGGAGCTAGATCTAAACCGCACAGTTATGTCCAGAATACCACTACCAGTTCTACCACCAACGCAACAACCAGGCTATGCGATCGCAAGACGGGAGGAGTGAGAGAGATTGCAAACGTCGTCCTCCGCCTCGTCATTGGAGCGATGGTTCTGTATGGTTTCCTCATGGTCATCCCGATCGTTTCGGTGTTTCTGGTGTACAAACTATCAATTTGGTCCGTCCGGTATCTCTCATGACACCAGTCTGAGGCGACTATGATCGAGCAAACGATCCTTTCCCTACATGTAGTGATATCGGCACCAACATGTTCCATCCCATACATATACACCTCTCCTGGCCGGGAGCAAAACCGTGACCGGAAATGCGCTGTGCTACAGGCAGCAGGACGACTCGACTTGCTCACTATTATTTATAACAGCAAGAAGGCAGGTGATGTGTTGAGTACTTTCTATTGCGATGGGTTATACAGGTCGATGCCGGTTAAAGGGTGGTAACGGACCCTCGTTCATATGTCTTTCTCTCTTTCGTTGAATCGGAGTTGAAGTTGGAGGGTAGTGGGTATCAGGAAGTAAAATTCACGATCGAAGAGTTGAAGATGGATATCACGCGTACCACTTCAACAAGGTAGGCAAGCTAGAGGTTAATTCGGCGCATACATATGCCAACCGGACGAGCCCCGCTTTAGGTTTTTTTTTTTTTTTTCTCTTCTCGGAAAAACAAAACACTGTGCTACACAAAGCACATCTGTACCTATCCAAGCAGAAGAAGAAACCGTTTGGTACTTTACTCGTTGTCGTCCAAGAATAGTACCCCATCACATGATACCAAGAACAGACCAAGACTAAAAAGGGGTCTACATAAAAGAGAAGCGAGTGCGGGGTTGTACGCGAGGGAGTTCCCCCTTCTCGGGACCCCGAAGACTGGTCACCGCGGAAGCGGAGGTGTGATTTCTGCTCTTTCTCTACGATCCTGCCCTTGAGAGTTATTACTATGTATGTATTCCAGTAGTCCGCTCTGCTGGATTGGGGGCCGGAGATGAATGAATGGATGGATTGGTGTGATAGAAAACAGGTCTGGGTGGGTATGTATTTAGGAATGGAGATTTGGGGGGGGGGGGGGGGGCGGTGTTATGCTCTGAGCAGAGAAAGACAATGCAGTCAAATCCAGTCCAGTCGGGATGGCAAGTCAGGCATCCGACTCGATGGTTCCTCCTCAGGTTCAGCAGCTATCGTGTGTCTCTACCTCCAATCTCACACACACCACATTTGCACAAACCCACACACCACCCATCCACCACACCCACCCAGACAAACACAACCCCTAGCCCTACATACTCTACTGCGGCATCGCGATGAGTTAACCCAGAGCATGTGTGTGTAAGGCTTAGCAGCTGTGAAGCAACGCTCTCTGCTCTCGCTCTAGTTTTCCCCCCCTCCCCTCATCACTCTGGGCATCGAATTGGCGATGAAGAAGAGGAAAAAGAAAAGAAATTATCTCTTCAAGAACAATCCTAATTGGTCTCCTTAGTAGTTTCCCCCCATCCCAGTTCCCAGCCCAGTCTGACCCCCAACCGTTATCAACCTGTCAAGTTGTGTAGGTTGTAGCACTCGAGTAGGGAAGTACCTACATATTGCTTTGCTGAGCATGAGCTAGAGCAGGCAGAGTGGAAGAAGGGCAGAGTGATTTAGAGTGAGTGTAACACAGGCAGGCCGAGCCCATCGCTCCATCCCATCCGGCGATGTCTGTCGATGCCGCATGCGACCGACCACAAACCACCATACTCCCGCCAACCTCCCCTCTCGCTCCTAATCCTAATCAATCCTCCATCCCTCTACCCCCCCCCCCCCCCCAACAACTCTTACTTACTGTGTACTCTACATCGGCACAAATAGAGTACCATACATACATACCAGACCAGACCCATACGTACAGTACACACTCTACAAGTTACTTACTTAGCAAGCAAGAGGAGACGGAAGCACTGTACCCTTCCTACCTTGCTTTTGCTTACCCTACTTGCCTGCCTCCCTGTTACTGGTGCAATCCCGTTCCGTGTCCAATCCAATACCGTGCCCCCCCCCCCCCCCCCAAGGCTATTCGCCGAGAGAAAGAGAGACAGGAGAGAGGTCGGGAAGGAGAAGAGAGACTGAGGATAGAGAAAGAACACCTCGCCCCGAGAGAGAGGGAAAAAAAAGAGAGATACCGACGCCCCTTGTCTGGTCCAACCCCCCCCCCCCCCCCCGGATCTCTCACCGTGTCACTCGCTCCAAAACAACATATCGTGACAATTAACTAGTTCCTTTACCTGTCCCTGGATGCAACCATCACCTTTTCTTTAACACCCCCCAGTGGTCATTCTTGTAACCTTTCTTCTACCCCTTCTTCCTTCATTCTCTCAAGCATCAGGCATCAGCAGATCCCCCAAAGATCATCTTCTACCTACTTACACAAGAAGAAACTTCGACTCGAGTCCAATTTGATTTGCTGACTGATTCCCCATCGACGACGACGAGAACGAGAACAACACCGGGTGTCCCCCCTCCCTAAAAAAAATGGCCAAACCGACCACCGCGATAGCACCTCGTGACGATTCCACAGCAGCGCCCTCGCGCCCGGATCCACCACATCCAATATCTACAAAGAGCACTTCTTCCTCAAAGTCCAACAGTGGCCACCCCGTCTCTGCTGCTGCTGCGCAATTCCATAGGTTCCGCTTAACAGAGTTCAACCGCGCCGAAAACCCTTCACCTGCAGCGTCTCCATCATCTGCGTCTGCCCCTGCTGGACAGTGTTCGAGGTTTCGCGTTACTGACTTTGTGCCCTCTCCTTGGTCCGATACGCCCACGCCCACTACACCCGCAGCGATGTCTCCAGTGATGATGAATGGACGTTCAGCGAATTTGAATGGCGCTGGTGGTGTGAATATTAGTACTGGCGCTGGTGGTGGGTCATCGCCATCAGGTAATGCAAGGCAGGGGAGTTTCTCGGTGATGCATATGGACATGGAGGGGTCGGGTCCGCAGCAAACTAGTACTATGGTCGCAGCCGCAGCAGGCTCAGGTAGAGGTGTTTTGCAGAAGGTTGCTGTTGCCTCGCCGCAGCAACAGCAACAGCAACAGCAGCAACAGCAGCTTCTTATGATGTCGAAACCAGGAACTGTGGGTGAACCCTAAGCCCTCTTTTGTTTATTCCGCTTGTTTTTTTCTTTCCTTTTGTCTCCTTGGATCAACCGACATGCCCTTTTTTCTTTTTCCCCTGAGGGGTGTGTGTTGATTTTGGGGAATCATCTAGGGCATGCAGCAGCGCCCACTGGCCCCGTCACCAATGACTGCAGCCACCGGTACCGCTGGAGGGGCTGTCAAGCCCTTCGACCCAGCAACTGTTCCTCAAGAAGCTGTATGGGAGCTTTCCAGGGTCCTCGGCATATTCCGCCAACACTCACCCGACAGCATAGTCAAAACAATTACGGATGCGCTGATGCAATGGCCCTCCCTTGCAGAAGGCAGTCTCCTGCGGCGGATTGGGGAGGTATTCCCGCCGCCACCAGCGCCAGCTCCTGCTAGTCAGAATGGAAACGCTACCCAGGAGCCGCCGAAGAAGAAGCGCGGTAGGCCACCGGGAAAGAAGGCGAAGATGAATGATGGCACATCAGCCCCTGTACCTATAGCGGCGAGCCCCGCGGGGGGCTACAGCAGCAAGCTATGGCACCACCCCCCTTGCCATTTGCGCAACCACAGCAACTTCAGCAGCAGCAACCCCTAATACCGCCTGCACAAATACCAGCACCCGTGATACTAGGTCCCACCCGAGGAAAGAATGCGGCTGATAAACTCGTACAATGCACGCGATGCCTGAAGGACTTCAATCCCACCTGGCGCGCAACTCCAGCATCCGATCCCTCATCAGAGGCGACCTGCGCAGTAAAGCACCAATTCAAGACCTTTGAACAAGGGCTTGAAGCTGTGACTCTTCCACGACGTAAAAACAATTATAAAACAACTTGGAAATGGAAGTGCTGTGGCCGTGAAGTACAGAGCACATCAGATCAGTTACTGATGTGGCCGCGGAAAGAAGATGATCGAACTGGTGGATGGTGTTTTGTGGGAAAACATACTACCGAGCCCGGTGTCCGGGAAAAACTAGGTCTCAAGCCAGGCAAAGGGAGGAAGATTAGTGAGGAGATTGGGAAGAAGCGAAAGAAGACTTCTGACACCAAAGAAGCAGAAGTGGCAAAGAGTAGTGACAGTGATAGCTGGGTGCTACCAGAAACTGCGCTCAGCGGTTATGAACTCACCCAACCTTCTCCACCTGCTCAGTCGGGATACCCACAAACCGAGTCCACATCGCAATCCGATGAACCGCCTAAACGGAAACGTGGTCGTCCTAAGGGCAGTAAAACCCGCAGTAAGGTTATGCAAATGAGTCAGCCAGCTCTCAAAGACCAACAGCAACCCGTAATCCAGCAAAGCACAGGCCCTGAGCAACAACTCATGAATGAGCATGCACAGAGCACCCATGATCCTACAGGGCTAGGCGTTGATCAGAGCTCGTTCTGGACGCAGTACACCGAGCCTAATCTTATAGATGATGATGGCGAGGGAGAAGACGATGATGAAGAAGTAGAGGAAGCTGATAACAGCAGCGAAGACCCCGCCATCTCAACGGCAGACCTATCGCTTCTTGCGTCCGCTACCGCGGCTATGACAGCTGCTGTTCAAGACGCGCCTATAGAGAAGCGGAAGCGGGGCAGGCCTAAGGGTAGTAGGAACGGGAAAATGGCAGTGGTAGATACCACGCAGAAGGCACTACGCATGAAGCCCAGTACCGAGAAAGTAGTAAATAAAATACCGCCCCCGCCGCCTCCGCAGCTACAGCCGGTACCGGATCCGGCAGTGACCGGTACAGACGAAGGGGCGCCGTTTGTGGGCATGGGAGGTATGGGTGCGATGGACGGGTATGGCGGGCTGGGAAGTGGTGATGGTGGCGGATGGTTTGGCTAACCCTGGCCAGTCCATTCGTGATATTTCGGTTTCTTTCTCCTCCTCTTCTTTCTATAATTTTATATTAGGGTTCCCAGGGAAAGAAAAAAAAAAAGTTGAGTTTCATGATTTTCGTTTTATAGCATATTTATCGGAGGGTAACGGACGGGGATGGATTATTAAGGCCTCGGGAGTTAAACGGGTTTGGTTTTTGTTCTCTCATCTCTCATTTCTTGTCTCGCATCTCTTTCTTGTACGGCTTTTTCTTCGGGTATGTGGGTTGTCAAAGGTTTCCTTTATTTTATCTCCACTATTCTTTCGTTTTATTCTTCTTCTTAGGGTCACGTAGGGAGCTGGCTGGCTAGCTGGCCGGCCTGGATGCTTGTATCATAGTCTTGGGATGAGTATACAATAGGATTTCTAGTTTGACAACAACTGGGTTGATGATCGATTGCCAAGTGAGTTCGGCGGTTAGCTAGTGAGTGATAGGTGGTGATGATATATCCTTCGTGCTGCGAGTGAGATACTGTGACTGAAGCTCTATCCGCGATTTCTTAACTTTAATTAACTCTACATCGAGTATAAGCCGTAACAAACCCCGTTACCGTTACTATATTGATTTATTAGGTAACTATTTGATAATAGAAGGTCTATGATGACGGATTGAGGACGCGCTGGGGAGAAACTCAGCGGGTTTGCGAGTGACTTCCTTGTGCTCCTGCTATCTAGCGTGACTTAGAGCAACCACCTGCCTTCGGAAATTATAGCAGACAAATCGCTAATATATGTTAGCCGATATCTTTGCCTGAAATCACTGCGCTATTAACATGTATGTACGCTGGCGCAGTAACGTTAGCACCACATGTACAATGCCGTACACAATCATGGTGTAGGAAGGCCATTTCACAGCCTAATACCAATAGGATGTACCGTGGAGCTGTCTTTGTATATCACATGAAAGAATATATATTCTGTGAGTCGACCTCTTTTGGGAATGGGGTTATACTGCATGTATGATCCCCTGTAGTTGTTCATGGGACCGTGATTCGCCGAAGTGGTGAAAATGAGAATAACAGCATAGAAGATATTAACAGTGATATTTAAAGATATAATCCTGACGCTTGACTCATATATAGAAAGAATGCATGGCTAGGGTCGGCGAGGCCATCCCTGAGGCTCAGTTCACCGCAGAGCCTGTTAAGACGAAGAAGTAATGATTGAAGAGGAGAGAAAGAAAGAAAGAAAGAAAGAGGGGTAGACGAACATGATAGAGTTTTATGGAAAGCTTTCACCGCGGCGCCCAGGCCAGGTCGGCCACTTTTCACTTACACCCCCCGTACCGTCAAGTTCTGCCAAGCCCACGCACGACTACACGTTCATCACATTAAAGCTCCATGTATCCTTTAAGAACGTCTGGGCTCCCCGGGACCTCCATCAGCTTGGGCTCAATAGCATGGAATCCGTCCCATACAGCTGGAAGAAGGTCGGGCACTCTTGTCACGAAGTTCACGTGAGAGAGGTCTGGGTTAAGTGAGATTGATATTCTTAAGACCAGGGCTAATTATAAGACGTCTGTAGCAGATACATGCGGCCTATTCTCGCCTATTCACGAAATAGATTTATTAAGACGTGCATGGACGGCCATCTACTCATGGAGTGAAGTGTGCCTGAATCTAGCCCGTCTAGTTATGTCATGAAGTTACTTATGTGTGGTGTCATTTTTAGTAACGGACAAGGCCTAATAACGACACTCCCAAAAGACACAAGCCACAGGAAGACTACATCACACAGCCTTTATTTCCCTTTCGCTAACGGGCTTAGATTCTATTGGGATAGAGTTGAAATATTAAACTTTGGTTGGACGTCGTCCTTGGTCTACAGATGAACTTCCTTGATGGAGCAGAAAATGACCGCTTCAGTCTAGTACAAAAGTAGCACACCCTCTCTAGAAAACTCGGACTTGGAGGCGTCGACCTTTGCTTACAAAGATCGTTAGATTCGGCTATAAGCAGAACTGAGAATGCATGGATGAATTTATAGAGTTGCATAAAGGGAAACATCGCACTTGCGGGAGCACGACAGCCTACATCAACACAGGCAGATCTGCAGCACTTTAGATTGAACAGGAGCCAACGATCTACGTGATCCACAGTACCGCGGTGGACTTCAGAGATATCCTGACCGTTGAGTTAGAGTAGGTCAACGTTTTCTGCCACTCAAAGCGGAAAGAAACACACCACTCTACCATCTGCACGCCCATACCCTGCTCGATATCCACTGATTGGCCGTCACCCCAGCTACCTAGTCTTTTCCCAAAAAGGTCTTTTGAACATCACTCCTGCTCCAAAGCTTCGCATCCAAGTGCAATCAGAACCATGGTTCGACGATCGTTTATTGGCCCAGGTGCACAGAAGAGGCAGGATGCTCTGCCCTGGGAAACAGCACTATTGTGAAGCTTAGCCCAACGACGTTGGAGGACTACCACTCGCTTTCCTTTACTATTTTAGGAACAGAGTAACGCGAATCACATGCTGTGGCCGTGACAAGTGTGGCTATCGTGCACTTTTGCACTCTTGCTGACATTGAATGTTCTCTGGAGGTACATGTGAGTACATATGGGTACAGCAAAGAGTACGCGAAAGGCGTAGAGATTTGGAAGTAATGAAGTAGCCATATGTAGGAATATAACCCCCCGAGAAATTCTCCAGTCATGGATCATGATTCCTTTTCTAACCAAGAAGAAAAATCTCTCAATCTTATAATAGCTGGATCATAGTTCAGCTCTCTGCAATACGGCTGACCGGCTCACTCATTTCTTCACGTAATATCACTCGACAGATAAACCAACCAGGCTTTCGGCGAGCTCCACTTCTGCCCGGAATAATTAATGGCGTCAAATGAGGGGTAGAAGTATATCCGCTCATGGGATATGATATTATATCAATTATCAAATTTCCAAAGATTTCCCGTACATATGTCGAGTACCTTGGGAAGCGATAGCATAGGCATGGTACTTCCCGCATATACCCCACCAACGCAGCCGCTGCTCAAAGAAGCTGAAAAATACCGCGCCCTTCTCCATTCCCCGCGCAAAAGAAAGAAGGATTTCAAGCTCATTTCGATCGGCAGAATACAAAGTACACTCTAGTACTTGGTTTTGTGGAGGCTGTAACTCGTGATTAGTAGAGAGAACGCTGGAGTAAACGAGAGAATTAGTACCTACATGTACAGTACGATGCCAGTCGTGAGCGTCAGGCGCGGCGTCGCAACGCCCCCCGAACCATCACGGGTACCAGCACAGCAACCACAATTGATCCTTTGGAGAGCTGGATTTTTGTATAGTAGATAAATAACAATAATTTGATATTTAATATCTTGTGTACCAACCCGCCGTGAAAAGGTTGTGGAAATCTGGTTGCGCTTGACGCTCACGACTGGCATCGTACTGTACATACTCTACCCTGTGCTCATGCCAGCGTGTCCCATCCACTCATTCATCAGCCACATGCGACTTCATGTTGTACGACGGTCATAACTCCTCTACATACAGTAGGCCGATCACAAAAAAGACTGTCACGTTTAAAATTTGTGAAGGGTGACCCAATCGTTGAAGTGCTTTTTTCTTTCAGCCTTGAATGTCGACTTTTCACATGCAGATACCTGTGTGTAATCTAAAATAAACTCGGTTCCGAAGTGTTGGTATTTTATGAACTGGATTACATGAACTAGGTATGTAGATTGTACATGTAGCTTTGTGTGTGGTGGCAGTCTAGGAGAATGAGTTAGAGTAGAAAGAAATCTTTAGTGAGACTCATTTTATTTCTTTGGACGAAACAAGCTTTTGCCAAATATAGCCCAGTCAGGTACTTTAGACAATCTAGAGCACCATTGGAGGAAAGAACGGTGTTTAGTATGCTAGGCGAGGGGACGTAAATCCAGAGTGTGTTGTTCGGGATCTACGAACACGAAATGCACTTCTAATGTCTCTGATACCCCGAAAGAGAATCGAACAGCACAATTGCCTAATCGGGTCTTTGGGTTAGCGTGAAACCAGAACCAGTAACATTGCATTATGTAGTCCGGACATCACATCAAACAGAAGCTTCAAACAGAGTGTTATTCCGTTTTTTTCTTTACCTCCGGAGATTTATCGAGTGAAACCCGATGTCTCTCTTTGCTGGCATTCATTCCCCACGAGAACCCGAGTAAAATAAAGACTAAGGAATGGTAAGAGCAGAGTACCCTCCTAGACATGTAGTAGCTAAAGCATACTACATAACACTCAGACTCAGTCAGCTCTGTTAATGTGGTCCAGCGCATGTTCGTCCGCGAACTTGCAGCGGAAGCTTGGCACCCACCGATTTTATGTAGAATTATTGTACGTAGATCAATCAGGGAGCCTAATCGCCCAGAAACGTGGAGAAGACGGGATTCCTTATAAACTTTCGCACAAGGATTTTCAGCACTACGAACCGCGCGCGGTACGGGACTACCCCCGGAGGCTCGGCTTACGTAGAACAGAATACCTACAAATAACTATTTTTAAGAAGAAACGACAGTATCAGACCTGTAGGTCCCAGCCGATATGTTGGCAGTATCATCATTGTTATTGTTGATCATGTTGGTACCTTTTTATCGGCAGAATAATATCTCTGCGGTCAGTCTTTCATGCCGAGCCAAAGCGAACTTGGCGTTGTCTCAATGGCTGCATTCTTTGTTCTTTTTCGACTTGCAAGCATCAATGATGTGACGCAACGGCCATCTGTAAGTATTTCTCCCAACTGGGTGTGTACCATGCAATTCAGAGAGCCTAAGGCAAAGTATGTACCTACTCCATGATCCAGGGAAAGAAAGAGAAATCCCGGCCTAGTAGAATATTAGCCACCAACTGAAAAACAACCAGGTACTTATGGTTGGCCAAATCTGCCAAGTGGGCAATAATTACAAGCATTGTCGGTTTATTCCTCTTCAACTACCTAGCCTTGAGGGCAAGTTTCGTACGCAGATATATGCGATTCGCCAAAACACTCTGTCAGGAATGTTAATGTAAGTAAGCAGGGCAAGTAAGTAGAGGAAAACGCATCACCATCGGGCAGGAATAGCACCATTCCCTTGACCTTTTGGGCAGAATCATCCGAATTCATTGATCACATACATCGGATCCAGCCCTACATGCGCAATTCATTCGTTGATGTGCTCATGCATGTTAGCATGCCATAGTGATAGGTAAAAACAGTATGGATGTCGTGTCTTGTACAAGATGCGATCCCTGCCTTGTAGTCATTGCTGTGATGAATTGTAGGTAAAGCACGAGTAGGTACCTCCGTGCCGCAATTGTAAGTGCAACTAAGTAGCTGATCGTACCCAAAACTGCGGCGGCAGGATTATTACAAAGGGTCTTTTGTAAAAGCACTGGTCGATACATACCAGTGTTATCCCGATCAAGGATTCTGTTTCAAGCTATAGAACGCGAGTCCTATAAATATTGGTTATTTTGGGAATGTGAAAAAGCTTTAAAGGCAGACCTCTCCCCCGACTATTCATCTTCATCCAGACAGGACAGTCCAGAGCAATCGGTTTAATCTCAAAGAGCATCAGAGCCCTATTGCAAGTTACACCCATATAATTCCGCTTCTTCTACCTCTTTTATCATGTTTTTCAACAATATTGGAGCAATTGCTCTACTCCAGCTTCTCTCAGCCGGCCTATCGCTCGCCCACCCTACTAGCTCTTCCATATTCCCCCGAGCATTTAGCGGTCCAAGTAAAACATCCATTCTCCATCATTATTAATTCATATTAACATTACAGCAGCTGTAATAAACGACTGTACTGTGCCGGGTACCATTGCTCTCACCTTCGATGATGGTCCTGACAAGTATACCTCCGACATTCTGGATATCCTGGATAGTTATGGCGTAAAGGTCACCTTCTTCATCACAGGAAACAATAACGGCAAAGGCGCCATCGATGCCACCCAACAGTGGACCGATATAATCAAGAGACAGTATGCAAGTGGCCACCAGATTGCCAGTCACACATGGGATCATCTGGATCTATCGACATTGGCAGAAGATGATAGGAGAAGACAGATGGTAATTAAATTCTCTTTCTGTATAAAGCGATGATAAGCAGCTTACTGATTTGGGTGGAAATATAGACGAGAAATGAGGAAGCCTTTCGAAATATCATAGGCGTAGTCCCATCTTACATGAGGCCTCCATACTCTTCGTGTGGCAGCGCCTGTGTGGCTACCATGCAAGACATGGGCTACCACATCGTGTACTTTGACCTTGACACGGATGACTACAACAACGACTCGCCATCCCTGATAGCCAACTCACAAAACAGGTATAAGTCGGCTCTAGATGGCGGCAACTCAGCATCATCATCATACCTAGCCATTGGCCATGATATCCACGAGCAAACCGTCCACACTCTTACGAAGTATATGCTTGACTATGGCACGTCGAAAGGGTACAGATTTGTTACCCTTGGAGACTGTTTGGGAGATCCTCAGGCCAATTGGTACAAATAGACGGAGAGTTTAGTAGTTTCCTTTGTCAATTATTTCCTTGCGTTCCTGCTTTTTGATGCCTTTCCTTTTAGAACGTTTTTGATCTTAGCCGATGATGAATAGTATTGTAATTATTGGTTGGAAATGGAGAAACCGTTTTAACGAATAATATGATAAATTTTAAACTTAAATATCTGGTTCCATTGTTAAACATATAACTAAAGGCCTAATGTGAGTAATCGGCTGTGAATAGGAGAACTGGAGTTTTGGGGACGATTACTGAACTCTACTGTTCCGTTGTATGATGATCTGCTCATGATGACCTGTGAATGGTAATCCTGTTGCTCTCAATAGAGTGATGATGGGCGTACTTAAGAAGAGTTAACACAAGAGGTGAGGTGGCCCATGAGGTCAATTCTCATGGATGTCCTTATGACGTCGATCGACCACCTGTTTTGTAATACGAGCCAGACGTGGATAGCTCCGGAGCGCTTAAACCAGGTTGGGTCCTCCGGTAAGGGATACAGGGGCTCTTTTTTCAGGGACAGGAGACATTTTTAGATTTAACCATATCTCTGACGCCAAGATCGTCCCTCAAACTCTATTTAAATAGAAGTTCCAGTCGAGCCATGTTTTGCAGTTGCTTTAGTCTGCATATGGCGGACTATGAACAGTGATACTCTGAGCTGGGGTGTCTTGGTTTTCGTCATGTATTATCACTCGCACTTTCTCCGTTGACAGTTTATTTTGATCGATTTCATGCCGCTGCCAATTCTAAGACGTGATAAAACAATCAACGTAATTGTAATAATATATTAGGAAAATCATCAATACAAACCCCTCGAATACCCCCACAGTATTGCGACCCAGCTAAGCGTCGCAATAAACAGAAGTAAATCATTATTATAACATAAGATAGACCGGCGAAACGCTGATAACAGAGAAAAATTACATGTAGTGTAATTAAAACATAGGGAAACACCGCGGAACAACGTAACATAAAAGCTCTAGTATATACATGTACTTACGGCGATCACTTCCTCTTCCTCTTCTCCTTCTTCTCCTGTTCATCCTTTCCCCATTTTCAACAACATGCATTCACATCAGCGGTAATATTTAAGCAGCCAACACTCCAGTCCCAAATCCCGACTAAACATATCTCCCTCGCCAAACTCCGCTCCCACGCTAGAAATACTTCACCCATCAAAATAGGAAAGCACACGGAAGTCTGTAGGTGGTCATAAGAAACTACAGGTCGACTATCTATCTTTTCATTTTTTGAAGTTACAATCACGGGCCATTACAGAACTTGCAATAGCCACTTCATCTCAAAAAGGTAAGTTGTTGGCACCTAAAACCACCTAATCAATCGTTTTTCGTCTAGGCCAATAGTCAAAAGGATACATGTATGTTCCCGTACCTAGTGCGCGCCCTTCGATAACCGACCAAGACTTGCATGCAATTAATGAATTAAACAAAAAAAAAAAAAAAATAACCGACCAAGACCCAACTACTTTGTCGAGTGATATTCCATGACTAAGTCTCACCACCCAACGTCGCAACGCAACCACACCAGCAACAGCCATCAACTATTAGGGCCCGTTCGGACAACCTTAGAATATTTCTTCGGGTTATTGGACAGACTGGATTATCAGGTAGCGGAAGTGATAATCATAATACTCATAATAAGTGGATAATCTACATGTCCGGATAACGTTAGCTCTCAGGATATCTGCATTGTGTGGGAATAATTACCTCCGAAGGTGATTGTTTTCTTGGCGGATTATTGGGATAATCAGGAGTTCCGAATGTTGGATTATTCAATTGCACGAACAGCATAGATTATTGTGATAATCCAAAAGTCGATAATCCGTCAGATTATCGCCAATAATCTAGATTATTGGGTTGTCCGAACGGGCCCTTAATATAATCTCCCGGTACTTCAACTTCTCAAATCTCACCAGAAGCACATACCCCCGCCCACAGAACCTGCCAGCATCCAAGCTAGCTAGGCCGGTCACAGCTTGCATTATATTATATCCAGCCTTGACGTACCCATCCAGAGAGCCTCACCTCGCTCGCTCGCTCACCATGCATCGGCGTTTCCAACTAACAGCCTCAACCTCCAATTTCCAACCACCAGCATCTCCCCATAAACCATCGACGACATCCGCACCAATCACGCGGCTATCTCACCAGGGTTAGGGTTACACACTTATCACATGCTCCAAATTAAGGGGGTTGTTTGCTGTGATTTGCTGCGACGGGTTATATTTCAATCTTATGTACATCTCGGAGCCTCGTTCTGCGCCGCCGGCGTGTAAAACTTGCCGCCTGAATTTGGCGGGGGGGAAATGGCTACCTAGAGCTACATAACTACAGTACGGTACTGTACATAGCTAGCTAGCCGCTGAGCCTCATGTTTCATTGGCCTGGGCGAATAGCGCGACAGAGGCAGTGCTTGGGTGCGCCAATAGGATGTACATACATGGGGCTATCTGGTCGATGACTCTACGAGCTGGAAGTAAGGGGATGATGGATGGTACATCATATGTGGATTACTCTACTTGAGATTATATTTGAGCCCCGGATCATGTGGTCTCATTCGGTATTCATGGCATGGGAGCCAACGATCCTACGCTTTGGGCATGCGCATATGCTGCCCTGTACCTACAAACCCCCCAATACAGGTCTTAAGTTTTGATATTCAAGAAAAGGAGGGCCTTACCGCAGCAGCAAAGACACCGGCGGAAACTACTGGATGCAGGTTAAGGGGGGGGGTTGAGGTATTCCATTCTATATAAGATAAAGAAGGAAGGAAGGAAGAGATCGATTCTATATACAAACCTGGAGCCCAGAGACTTGAGACCAGATATACCGAGCTTGTGGTTCTTGTCTCGTGGCTGTTGCGATATATTCTTATCAGTGTCCTTATTGTTTTATTGTCGATCATGTTCAGACTCTTTACACGCTTCTCTCCGGTCCAGCGCCAGTTAAGCCAGACAGTTCAGAACCTGAAGTTTAGTACCTATCCTCGAACACAGTTTCGACACTCTGAGATACTCCGGGCCGGAAATGCCAAGAAATCCCCGGGTGCTATATTAAAGGTAAGCTACATAAACAGCTATATATATTAGGTGATATCTGACATGTACGTGTACAGGAGCTGGGGAAAGCAAAGACCGGTAAACATGTTACTAAAACAGAGTTTTTTGATACATCCTTATCGCCTGATGTTGCAAAGAGCACACTGGGGAATGTAGCAAAGGTATAGTTGTATATATATATCTATATCAAACCAGCATATAGTCCAGGATTAGCTAATATGGAAGCTAGGCCATCAAGTCTCGTCAAGCTGCAGGAACCAACTATTTTGATATGTCCCTGCCAAAGGGGATCTCAGCGCCCGAAAAGGGGTCAGTGCAGAGAGCTCAGCTGGAATCCAGGATCATTAAGGTACGCTGAATCTTCAGCACTCCACGTGAAGAAGAAGCTGACTAACATAAGGTGTAGGAGCTAAAAAGAATAACAGAGGTCAATAAGACTAATGGTTCCACGAAGGTCGGCTTTTTCGATAAATCCGTATCAGAGGAGGTCGTAACGCCCAAACCCAAGGCCGAGAAAAAACCCAAAGCTCAGCAAAAACCCACTGTATCAAAGGTATACTATTCTATCATCTGCTATAATATGCGGGAGGTGATAACTAATGCATGGTGATGTAACGTAGAAACTGGAGAAGAGTACCGATAAGGATGTTAAAAAAACAGAGCTTTTGGATATGTCTCTATCGACCGAGACTGCCGCGGCGCCCAAAAAATCCGGAAAGAAAAGCAATAAAGATAAGCAAGCTTTACCACAGGAAGCGGCAGAAGAGAGCGTGGGAAAGAATGTATGATAAATCCAAGAAATATGAGAATGTGAGCTGATATGAACTTTAGAAGGAGCCTGTATGCGTAAAAGCCAAGAATAATAAAGCCTTCCCCAGCAGGGACCGAACTCCGAGGCCAAGTGACTTAGCAAAAGTGAATCTAGAACCTCTGTTCGGTACTACGCAGGGTAAGTAATTTTAGCTAAATATTAGCATGTCCAAGTAGCTAACTTGGTACACTAGATATTGATACCCCAGATATTGATACCCCAGATCTTGGTACCCCAGATCTAAGCGTAATCTCCGCACAAACCTCCACACCCGCAGAGTTCGCAATTATCCCAAAGAAAAAGAAAAAGTCCAAAAAGGCCGGCCGCATCCCCAAGGACCACTTCCACGACCGTCTCCGCCAAATCCTTCTCTACTACTACTCCCGCCTACAGACCTCGACGCTCCCCGCTTCCCTCGAAGTCAAACAATTCCTCGCCACAACCCCGTTCTCCACGGCCTACCGCCTCATAGCCGCCGCCGTTCTCCCTGCCACAAAATGTCTCATCAACACCGGTTCTACCGGCCACATCACCAACTACGGGAAACTCCAAAAGGATTGCCTCGTCCCCAACCAAGGCTGCTATATGAACGTGATCACACAGCCCAACGGCTCTTTCGGCGTCTATATCGGCGGCGCCAGTAGCCTCTCCGGGAAATGCCGATCTGTGAAGCGGGCGCTACGGGGACGCCCCACTGACCCCCCATTTGCGGAGACACGGAGTTGCGGGGGTGCTGGCGTTGGACGGCGGGTGGCTCAACATCTGGCGGAGATTGAGAAGAAGAGTGTCAGAACGGCGCATTACAGATGTATACAGGAGAAAGGGAGCCGGTATGATTTCCGGCTACTAGCGGCGTTCCAGGAACCCGTGGATACGGGGGCGGTGTGGGTACTAGAGTCGTTTCTAGTGCTAGAGCTGGGGACGATGCCGGCGAAGGGCGGGTTGGGGCTAGCAAGGTATAAGGGACTGAATAGGCGGGATCCGTTAACCACGTCGGTCACTCTTTCTTCGAAGGTGGTGACGGCAGGAGTTGGGAAGACGAAGGTGGAACTACCTGCAGTGCAGACTGCAATAGACGCTGCCATTTTGAGCTCGGTGACGGAGGGTGGGGAGGGAGCGAGGACCTGTGTATAGCTTGGTTTGGGACGGAGTTTATGAGTAGGGTTATATCTGTTGGCTATTAGCGGAGTTTGTGTTGTTGGATCTCGTTTTTTTTTTTTTTTTTTTGGTTCCTTGGTTTCTTTTAATTCTATTTAGATTGCATTGTTTTCGGATATGTGTTTAATACTTTACCTATAGTCTATAAGTCTCGGCCTATATAACGGCAATATATAAAGGTTGATAGAAACTTTACCGCTGTGGATGAATCAAGAGACTACATGTGGTGATAGAGAGCTCCAGACAAGATATCGACGACCTGGTTGGGCGAGCAAATCATGATGGATGGCAGCTGTGCAATGAGGACCAGTTGGCGATGATGGCTGATCTAAAGCTACCTAGACAAACAAAAGGAAAAGTGTTCCAGAGTTACAACAAATTAAAGTAAAGGTTAAGGCCAGATAGTATTGATAGAGCGGAGTCCTCCAGCTCTTTGACAGCACCGATAAGCTATCGACCTCCATCCCACCATCACCACCCCCCCCCCCCCCCCACCAACCCGGGCCCACGTATAAATCCAACCATTCATCCACACACCTTTCTTTTCCCACTGCCAAGCGAGCCCATCAAACGTGGCAGCCATACTCTACCACACACGTCCCCTACAACTCTGCGCAGCTAGGCTCTAGTGACGAGTCCAGTCTTCTTTAAACTTCCCCAGTGCACAAACATCCAGGTCTGTCTAGAGTATCTGTAGTTGTCGCTGTAAGTTGGTATTCTGCTCTAACCCCCACACAACCCATGCAGCCGGCAGACTGAGACCGCATACCCTCCTTCCACCCAACCACGCGACATCGCCTACAACTGCCGAAATCGCTGTTTCGTGAACCCGAGTGATACGCCGTGATCAGCACTACTGACATGACACCGCCGACTATCATCAGCACCAACCAGCTCATCTTCGGTCTCGGGTACCTGAAATGAACCCGCTGTTTTTAGATCCCCCCCTGGGGCCCACATACGTACATGCTCTAGAATACAGACAGCGGAGTACTTTACTCTAGAGTAGGTTATGTAGGCAGACTTCACACATCTTATGTGTCTTCCCAGCTTCTTGGCAACCCCCTTGCATGTCGGTATGGATCCCTGTTGGCCCCCGGTTGCGCCTCTGCATATGTATATCGTGTTGTTCTTTGCCTCTCTAGAATACCCAAAGGAAGCAGCCTCTCCTCTAGGACAACATGTAGGCAGGTACTCCCACTTTACGAGTCTAGCAGCCAAGATAACAGGCAACTTGATGCGTTAGTTATGCTTAAGTGCCATGTCATGTCAGTTAACAACAGCATCAAGTCTAACAGATGTAAAAAAGCGCTCTGCTCTTAACACATAGGCAATCAACATGCCAGAGTGCCTCTGCCGCCGCCGTTGATGATCGCCGTCGGCCCGAAGGACATTGCATCCATCACTCGCTCGCTCCCTTCCCTTGCCAGCTTCCCTTCCCTTCCCTTCTCGTTTCAACGGGCTGAGAAGAAAAAAAAAGAACGTCTTCTGCTCTAGCTACATGTATGTAAAGCTTGATCTGATTTGACTGTGGCCCTGATTCGGCCGGCAATGCCATTGGTCGGCCCACCTCACCTCCGAAACATTCCTGCCGTTCAGAGTAGTGAATGATATGATGCCTTCTCCCCCCCAATCTTAATGCCGATAACGACAGTGCAACTAGCCAGTGGGTGGATAGACAAGACGAGGCCGTCAAGAATGTATGGTGCAGTTCGCCCGATGTTGTCCCGTCCAAAAACATCTTCAGCCGCCCGGCCTTGCTGCTTGCTGCTTGCTAATTCTTGCTCATCGACATCATGAGAATGAATGAGATATGTAATTCTCACTCGCTCCCATTAACGCGCAGAGATACCCCGCATGCCGAGTGAAAGAAAGAATTGATGCATCGCAATATGTCCCCAATACCCTGGAGTATTCCGAGCAGGCAAGCAAGGAAACAAGATCAAGCGTAAAGTAGTAAGTAGGATGATATGTAGTTGATTCCATAAATAGCCGTCCAAAAGATCCCCGAGATCCCCCATTGCAATTGCAAGATCACCATCCCACACCCACGTCAAGGAAAAAAAAAATCGTTTCTTTTGAACAACAAAAAAAAAAAGACGCGTACAAAGGAGATCTATTTATTTATTTTCCCCACGATGAAAGTGCATAACGGTTTGCCCGCCCCCTCCCTTCTCTCCGCATACCTACATGACCCCCCTCTACTCTAGAGCAGGTAGGTAGGGCCATGACATGACATGACAGCAGACGTCACATCACCCAGGCCCTTGGGAAAGATGGCTTCGAGTTAACTTTCCAAGGCCATGGCCATTACCCTAGATCAGTATATGGAGTACAACCCGTCGTTATCGGCTTGGAGTACCGGAATAGATTTTTCGCCTCCTTGCCCCGTTTAAAAATTGGGGAGGTTGGGTGGGGGGGGGGGGGGGGTGGATGAACCATTTTTTTGTCGCTCGCGGCGAAACAAATTTCTTGTTGACGTCGAATCAGTTGTCACTGTCCAGGACCGTCATTTTTGTGAAATTCGGGAGGTTGGGGAAAGTGATGTGGGTTGGGGTTTGTTTGGAGAGTGATGGGCGCTAGTTTCGCCAAATTTTTTAGCGAAAGGGTTAGTAGCCTCGCTTTTATTAGATGGAGAGCCTCAACACGTGTTTGGGCTACTCCGTCAGATAAGAACGTAATTGGTCCAAACATTCGTTTCCTCAGTTTAAAAGTAGATTTATGATTTATCCATCTACAAGCAAAAAAAAAGGTGCGTAGATTAGATAAAGTAGAGACGCAATCCCCACGTCACGGAATGGGAGGAGAGGTAAAGGTACTCCATGTAAGAAACGGACATGAATCCCGCTGCGTACCACACACGGCACGAGAGCCCCCAATCCTAGGCTGAGAGTGTTTCGATACAGCAAACCTGTTCAGCTCCGGGCGGACACATCTCTCCTTCCGGGAGGGGGGTTGGACCTGTGGTTGGCGCGGGGGGTGGAGGGGAGTGGAAGGGATAAGAGTGGGAAGTAACTGTATGGTAGAGAAAAAAAACAGAGGTTGGGTAGAAACGACTTCAAACAGGAACCAAGACCCCTGGGGGGTCTCTGGGGTGTAAAGGATGTAGAACCCCTGCTATGGCTATTGATCCCAGGGCACCATAAGGCCTGCCTACGCTACTTTTTGGAGGGTGGGAGTGTGGTTGTCTCGCCAACGCTGGTGTGATGCTCTTTCCTGTTTGGTGAAAGTGCAACGCGGGAGTGATGTGTGCTGGCTGGTTGGAACGAGGAACAGAGACTGAGAGTAACGATAGCGTTGGTCAAGCTGGGTAGATCCAGTGCCAGACCACCATCCTCTCCCCATACATATGTTATTGTTATGTTATGTTATGTTATGGTGTGTGATATGGGGTGGGTATGATACTCATAGTAGAGTAGTACCGCTTAGTACTACCACCACTGCCATAACCATAACCCCCAAGTAGAGTAGGGCGGCGCATATGTAAGAGCGAGGGATAGGGAAAGTTCCCGGCCTCTCGATTTTTCCACTCGAAACCGATTAATTGTCGCAACAATAGGCAGAAGGGAGGGTGAGAGAAGAAAAAAAAGAAGTGGAGAAAAAAAAAACGAACAATAACGGGGGAGGTTGGTAAATGTAAGCCCGGAACAAGTGACTTCCTTGCTTGAGGTTCTATTCTTCCCACATCTTTTCTTCTCTGCCTTTCCCATCTTCTCTCTACTTCCCGTCCTCCTTCCCTTCGTCCCTCCCTCCCCTTCCTTCGTCCCTTTCTCTTCCCTCCTTCCCCTCCTCCTCCCTCCTCCCTCCTCCTCCTCTTCCTCTTCCTCGTCGTCGTACCTGCATACGATTCCAACCACCCATCAATCCATTGTTGGTTGGTCATCGTAACTGCTCGGTTTGTTGCACCGTTTCCTTTCTTATGCCGCAAGAGTTATTATCGTTCCGTTTCAGCCGCTAACCAACCTCCCCAAATTTCTCAGACTCGCCTTTGTTGCACCTTTTCACGCTGCAACCCACTCCACGAACTCCTCCTTCTCACGATTAACGACCTGATCTGATTTTTACGACTCAATTCCCCCCTCCCCCATATATCGCCCATCATGAGATTACGAACCGCTCCGACACTCTTGTCGCTGCTATTTACCCTTCTGCACACATGCTCGTCCACCCCAGTACCCTTCGCCAACCCTATACCAGCGCCCCAGTCAGGCTCACAATCCTGTAACTCGAACCAGGTTTCCTGTGGTTCAGATGCTAACCCTAGTCTCTGCTGTTCGTCTGCCCAGGTCTGCTGGTATGCAGGACAGTGTGGAACTCCTTCCCAAGTGGGGTGGAACTACCTCACCACAACGATCACTAGCGTCGGTGTTGTGACAACCGTATACTCTGCGTCTTTTGCCGGTGCCTCTGTGTCTGCTGCGCCCACGACAACATGGTCTTTGACCTACACCACCCCAGTTGCGAACCCGTCCGGATCCGGATCCTCGTCAAACTACATCTACACCTCAGGCGCATTCACTCCCCCAACACGACCCACCGAGTCTTCCAATGGCGGTGTCATTGGCGGTGATATCTCTGGATCCAAGATCATGGTTCCCTCCGTCACCGGAACAAACACCTTCATGGTTCCTGTAGCAACTGGAGATCTTGGATACGGTGGTGTAGTCGGTGGTAACTCTACCGGCGGGAGTGGATTGACCGGTGCGCAGATTGGTGGTATTGTTGGTGGTATCTTGGGTGCGCTTTTCCTGCTTGCATTGCTATTGCTTTGCTGCTGCTTGAAGAAGGGCGGTGGTGGCTTCGCTGGTTTGTTCGGTAACAAGCACAGGCACGAAACTGTCGCTATCGACGAATCCCACAGCAGCAACAGCCACGGCCACGGATATGGTAGCGCAGCCGCTGGCGCTGCCACTGGTGGCCTTCTCGGTGCATTGTGGGGCAGGAAGAAGACGACCACAACGACAACCACCACCACCCACCAGCAAGGACACCACTCTGCTTCCGGCGGTTACTCTGGCAGCCACGGAGCTATTGGTCACGGTTCATCCGGAGTGGTTCAACACAGTTATCACTCTAGCAGCGGTCAGCATGGCGGTCAACACGGAGGTCAACACGGTGGTGGTGGATTTGCGGCAATGATGGGTGCAGCTGCTGCGGGTCTGACATCAATCTTCATTACAAAGAAGACCCAAACCCACCATATGAGCGAGAAGCACTCCACAACCTCTTCAGATTCGTACGATTCCGAGTACATTTCTGAAACTGCCAGTCAGACTGGTAGCTCGACCAGCTCTACCTCATCAAGTAGCTCCAGCTCCAGCAGCAGCTCCAGCAGCAGCAGTTCTGGTTCGGGACACCCTGGAAACTCGCACCACGTTGGGGGCTCGCACCACGTTGGGGGCTCGCACCACCCCGGACACCACGCAGGGCACCATGTAGGACACCACCCCGGACATCGGTAGTGGACACTGAGAGCGAGTGAGGCGGCGGAACGACGTATGGGGATATGAAATGATTCAATTCGATTTGTATGATTTTTGATGATTTCTGTCTTTTTTCCTTCTTTTTCCTTATTGAGTGTGCCAAAGATGAAATGAGAGAATTTGTTATGTTTTCCTTGTTCCAATCATGATATCTTTGTTGCCCTTTTTTTTCTTATTATTCTGTCAACTTCTCATGGCATGCATGCTCGTGAGAGAATTAGGGTTAGTTGGAGGATGTAATGAATGACGATGTTGAGACTTGACGACTTGGAGTATCGGGTACTTTGTGAGCGAATGAACTGGGGATGAGACGACAATTGCAAGGAGTAGTAGGTGGGAGCGAGGGAGGGGGATATCGGTTTCCTTTTGTACGTGGAGTTTGCATTCCTTATGTATCGTTTGGAATTGTTTTTTTTTATCATTCTTGGAATGCGGACAAAAAATTTACTTGGTGGAATGTTGTTGTTATGTTACTTTCGAGACAGTGGGGCAGAAAGAGAAGGAGAAGGCGGAGAAGAAGAAGGAGGAGAAGAAGGAGAAGAGGGCCGTGGCGGCAGGATATATTTTTTTGTATGGGTTTGATGTCATTATCATGTAACTAGCTTCTTCCTCTTTTTTTTTTTCTTTCTTTTTTTTTTACTTACTCTGTCTCGTGGTCTTTACTGCTAAATCCTAAATACCTAAATACCTAGATCAATAAAGAATGGGGATTTGAAAAAGACAACAGTCTCGTTTTCGGGCATGAAGATGTAGCTTTTTTGTTATGAGATGTGTTGATATGTTGATGTTTAGAGCTCGCTCGCGTCCGTGTGGTCCGCCTCCCTACCTACGTCACGGCCCAGGCGCTACCGAAAGCTTGGCGGGCAACAACAACCACTGAGACCTCACTCGCTCCCTCCAAACCCTACACGATAATTTCCCTAGGCGCGCCTACGCTTCGGTCATGGAGAATCACTCACCATTTTTCGTACAGCAATATAATTCAATACTAGCAAAATCGTGGGCCACTCTTGCTCTACTTCTACTCTCCTGCCCTACATATGTTTACTTTTGACGCCGTATACGATCGTTACACCACCCGCACACTCGATCGCTCACGAGAGCATGACATGACGTGACATGCAAGTGCTATTACAACCACCAGCGGATGCTTCTCCGCACAACTGAACCCTATAACTGGTCGCCAAAAACATCACCCAACACCTAACCCACTGGCGTGCACGTGCCCGGGTACGTACTGTTACATGTAGATGGGGGCGGGGAGATTTGTCGTGGGTGTCTGCGTGGGGAGGGAGATTGGTGTCTGGTTGGGTGAGAAATAAGTGGTTTGTGTCACATCTGCATACGGCCTTGCGGGAGGGAGGGAGGGAGGGAGGGAAGGGGGACGAGGGATGAGGGGATGAGGGAGTGTTAGGCTAGATCATGGGTCATCACTCGCTCGGACTCTCCCACTTTGGCAAATATTTTTGTGGTTCTGATAATACCAGGTGCTGTGTATCACGTGGAGATGCTGCATATATGTACCTACATGATATCTCATACCTTTGAAAAAGGGTACAGGTTAAATGACCGGCGCGATTATTTTCGGGCCTAGAGATCTGAAAAGGACCGTGAGAACTCGGATCATTAGGGAGAAGGATATAAAGGACTGAAGGATCTGGGAGGGACTAGGGCGCTAGAATCGTCCTAGCGAAGGTCGCTGTTTATATGCATAGAACAGAGAATAGATTGCCGTGGCCGCGGGGCTCGGTGACAGATTTTTCAACTAGTGCTGCCAGTATTGAGAGGAAAGAATTCGAAATACATTTCTGTAGTGGTTCGGTGGGTTTGTTGGGAGGAGGGCTCGAAGGGGTGGATTTGGGCTTCTTTTCTACCGCTGTCTTGGGTGCATTCACACACTAGACTTGTTTGCTATTAGTGTTTTTCGATACTATCCACTGTCACCGCTCGGTATATGGCCTTGGATTTCCTTCGTTCTATCCGCGTAATATGCCACCTCCCGTTGCCTTTTTGATCTCGATCACTGTCGGGTTGGTGGCAGACACTAGGGCCACCACATGCCTAGCGTATATCTTGCATCATGCTACTATTTCAACCCTTGCTATGTTTGGTTTCAGTGATTGGTTGACCGAAAGCTAGAATGAGCCTTAAGTCCGAGGATAGCTGTAAATGTAAATATTTTTTGGATGGAGATATATGGAGTAGTTTTATGTGTACTATATTTATAATTATATTTTATCTATCAACACCCAGCTATAAACAAAGATTCCCCGCACATTAATTATTTCCACCTCTAAATGTCAACATCCAACGCCTTTCTATCCCCCCCATAAGAAATCAAGCTCTCATAAAGGGCCAGGTACACCCCACTCCCTATTGATGTCCATACAGTCCTCAACGCCCCTCCTCTAAACACTCCTCGCACGCCCTCCGTCTTCCACACGTCCTTAAACGTCTCCACGGCACCGATCCTCCTGCCCAAATTCCCAGCCGTTAACATCACCCTCGTCTTCACGACATCAATTGGCGTCGTCAGACACGCCGCGACACCACCAGATGCCATCGCAGCCAACCCAGTGACTTTCCCCGTCTCCCACAGGTCGCCTTTCGCGCTCCCTGAGCCTAGCAGCACCTTCAGCTCTTCGTATATTGGGAATTGGATCGCAATGAAGGGGAGGTTGCGGCCTGCGAGGAGGGTATACCCTCGCCAGAGATCTCGGGGATTCCGCCCGATTAATCGTAGCGCTTGGAGACTGGTACTGGTGCCTCCGCCGGAGAGGATTTGTGCGTTTTGTTTTATGACCTCGGCAGGCGTGGCGACGGCCGAGGCGATCATTTCTGCGATCGAGGAGCCGGCGCAATTTATTATGGGGCTCGGGAGCGAGGGTAATGCTTTCCGGAGCAGCTCTTTGCTCTTTTGGTAGGATGTGAAGAAGGCGGCCGCTGTAATTTATTAGTTGTCACTTTAGAATTGGTGTAATTAAAGGGGGTTTAGAGGTCCTACATGCTGGTAATGTTACTAGAACAATTGGCCCGATTCCCTAGATTGATATTCTTGTTAGTTACTGTACTCCATGTCAATCGAACGGCATGCGCACGGGCCGTACCTGGTACAATCCCTGAAGCCGTATCCGCTGGACTCCCGCCTGGGCCGCTCGACGATATTCGGGAGACTGAAGACGCGTCTTGATCGTGTCAAATGGGTAGAACATTAAGCAAGTAACAACACCCGCTACCGGGCCAGCCTAAAGATCCCCATTGTCAGTACTTCTGCATATATGTACTCAGCCGCCAGCTCGAGGTAACCTACAATGATGTTGACAGACATAGTTTTTGGTATATCGAAGAGCGAGAAATGAAGGGGAGATGAGTGGTGAGCATTGAAAGAAGTTTTCTGAGCCTTTTCTGGAGCTTTTATTCTGATCTTCAGGGCGGGTGGGTCGTTGAGATTTTTTTTCGAAGGTCTATGGGTTAGGTGTGAGGTCATTGCGCGGGAGTTTTTATCAGATTCTTATCTTATCGATAAGTAACGCCACCCATCATATGTGGAGAAACTATTTCGGGGGCTAAATGTTTCAAATCCGTAGTTCTGCCTATCCTCAAGACCTCAAGGTTAATAAGTGCTCATACAGAGGATTGAAGAGAGAGAGGGTCTTTACAATCACATATTCAAGCTCCAGCAAGATCTCACGATCCCCTATCTCAACCTCAAAAACCACCCCCCCCGGAAAACAATTCACACCCCGAAACATCCCCCACCGCTATCCTCAGCGAGTCCTAACTCTCTGCACCGCCACCTCAACCGCCACGTGTGACTATTCAACTCTAACCACAATCAAGCTGATAACCGCTCGCTTATCCAGGAACAAGCCGGTACCCGCAGCAGTGGTATCTGCCTAAGCTTTATCGAGTGAAGACCAGGTCCCTGGTGGAGATCTTTTCTGTTACCAGGGGCCAGATTGTTCTGGGGAAGGTTCTCTGCGTCTGGGGTTGTAATTGGCGGATTGAAAATCTTCTTCAAAGTGGTGAGTTCCTGATGAGGCATTGGTTTGGGTTGTGTACTGATGGGTACGAGACAACTGGCCTGGGATAAGACGAGATGTCTTAAGACCTCCGAGTGATGGTAAATGATGCAAATCGAGGGTGCTTCTTAATATTTGATGGCCGGTATCACAGCTCACCTAATAGGAATAGCATTAGTTATCTGCAATCAGCCGTTGCGTTTAAATACCATTTCCCGCCCACAACACACATGGGCGAGTGGCCAACCGGTTAACACTCGCCTTCCGGATACACCGAGTGGTTGTGCCAAGTTGTACCTATCGAAGGTCCATGGTTCAATTAAGCGGTGGGGGTTGTAGCCATGGGGGCTGCCATCAATGCAACCTTTTGCAAAACTTGACCCTGATGAAAAGTATAGTGAATGGAGATGGGGGGAACATTCAATTGAAACGTATGCTTAGTGCGGTTTTTCTTTTTTACGGGTGCCCTTAGACTACGGCAAAAGACACCACGAAAAGAGACGTTTCTCGGCCCTACGTTCTTGCGTACATGTACACCTGCCATCTAACGTCATCTTCCATTACTGTACTCGATCAAGGGCTTCACCAGACTTCATCTAATCAATAATTTGGCAAGTCATAACATTATATCAATTAAGCTCATTATTATCTAAAAAAATAATCTATCATTCATAATCCATCACCTTTGTTTCTTCTCCTAAACCTTCGCAAGTCTCCACCATCTACTGCCTTTCCTCTCACCATCTTCCTCCCCCTCCAACTTCTGGTCCTGTTTCGTGAGGGCCCATACCCGCAGTGCATACATGCACCCTGCTGCACCAATGTACAAAACTCCCGAGAAAATCTGCGGATATAGGTATGCATTATATTCCCCTGGACGGCGGAGGTAGAGGGCGATTGGCTCCGAAACTACAGAAGGATATTGACGTTAGTGTGTTCTAATAGGAGACAGAAAAGAAGGACTTACATGTTGTGGGTAGAACTATGGAGAGCCATACTAGGGATAATGCACTCGGAAGCTCCTTGATGCCCACCACCTCAACAGTGACGGGCGATATTGTCTACAACAACACAAGGTCTCAACATCTTACACAGCAGCTAGGTGGAATACTTATGCATGTTACTCACCGTCCAAAACGTTCCACAAACAGCTCCATTGACCAGACTGAACAGTATGGCAACCCCAAAGCTCCTCGCCCAGATCCAGATGAAGAAGCAGCTCAGCCCACTCACCAGCGTCATCACCCCACTTATATTGATCCTGCCGTACCGATCGCTCCCGATGCCTACTAGGGGCCTGCCAAACGCCATCCCCAGGTTGAGCATGGCGGTTAATATGCTCCCCTGCTGCTTCGACATGCCCACGCTCGCCGCATAGTCCGGCAGCGAGAACAGAATCACTATATATCCAAGCATCGAGAGGAACCCCCACCCCATCACCAGCTGGAACTCAAGCCTTTTCAACAGCCTCCAGTCAAACGCCTTCTGGTTCGGATTAATAATCTTATTCCTATCCTTTATCAGCAGCGTACAGACCGTGTTTGTGACAAACACACAGATAGCAACGATCCTAAACGCCCATTCCACCCCCATCGTCTCGATGATCTTCTGGATGCTCAGCGAAAACACCAGCCCGCCAATGCCGCTCCCCGCAGACGTGATTCCGTTCGCCAGGCTCCGCTTCTTGCTGAACCACTGCGATATTGTCCCGACAGACGAGGTGAACAGGAAACCGAGGCCCCAGCCAAATAGCACGCCCTGCGTGAGGAAGAGATGCCAGATTACCGTAGAGAAGGAGGCGAGGATCAGGGAGCCGGTTTGAAGGATTATCCCAACGGCCATGCCTGTCCGGGTTGATGTCTGGCGGAGGAGCAGGGTGACGACGGGCGCAATGAACATTGATTGGGATACCGAGAGACCGCCGATGAAGGCATATTGGAGTGGGGTGGCATTCGGGTATTTGTTGGATGAAAGATAATGGGCAAGGTACACCCCGTATGACTGCACACTAATTAGCTATTGATGGAATTTGTAGAAGAGGGAGAGGGGTGGCGAACGCTGTTTACACCCCAAGTCATGGCGTTGACCATAAAACAACAACCGACGACGACCCAGCCATATCCTCCGTCAGGGGGGACATCGACAAAGCTGACTTCAGTAACGGTCTTTTGCAATTCCTTGTTGTCATTGACTTCTGCCTGTCCGACGACATTATCATCGCTGACCGGAGCTGGGGCCGGTTTCTCGTCCATATTGTTAATTCCTTTTTTAATGTGCACCAACGGATATTTCTCTTTTTTTTTGTGTATGTGTGTGTGTGTGTGTGGAGTTGCGATTAATTGGGAACTCAATTGACGTCAAAAGTATCTCACGATTTTGCACTCGAGACTACCCATGGGGAACAACACCGAGGAGCTGCAAATATTTAAAGGGAGTCAAAACAAGCAGAAAGAAAGAAAAAAAAAAAAATCGTCGACTCCTAAGCTACCTGTACTACATACCCTGTCCAAGTAAAGATGCTTGCATAACTCTAAAGCTGCATGGGATGGGCTTAGCCGAGTAACCGGTAGTCACTGACCGGTAGAGTAGTGGGGGGGGGGGGGGGGGGGGGGAAGCATGAAAGTGGGTCCTTGCTGACAAATAGCTACGGAACTAGCAGGTGGGGGTGGGTTCGAGTGATTGCGTATGAGGGAGGAATATCGTGGCACGGACGAAGGCTGGGAAGTACGCACCTCATGGGGATAACGAGTCCGGTGGTGATATAGATACCTACATATAGACGCGTGTTTGTCTACTTGTGACCTGCGCTCTGGTAGTAACATGCACCCCAGGATCACTCTAGCGCACGACCCCGATGAAGCACTCACTCACTACTCTCAACATCACAGCTTGGTTCTCTTAGCTTGGCGTCCTCGAGCCCATCACTTTTCGCTCCAAAGAGGAAAGGATTATATGACTTGAATTTATAAGTTCGTATAAGATCGTTTCTAGACCCAAATAAAGAAGAAAAAAAAACTAGCAAATCTAACAATACAGGCAGGGCCAGTGTGTAATAGTCAGACACTAAAAGAAAAAAGGAATTTACGGAACCGAGTGACACACCATGAATCTACCGCTAATATATATATGTTACAATTAAGCTATAAGAGTAAACAACACTACAAGCAGAAAGAAAAGGATATATTCCGTACCAACGCCCAAGAAGCTTTTTTTTTTTTTAAAGATCCCACAGAGAGAGAGAGAGAGAGAGGTCTAGCAGTCCTCCTCCCAGGAATTTAACGTCTCTGCTCAGGACAGCCCGCCCAGCGCCCTCACAATGCCCATCGCCGCCGCCGCCGCCACCCCGCCCACAAGCACCATCTCAACACCCCCCCTCACGATACTCCCCCAATTCTTCTTCTTCCCCTCCTCCGCTGCATCCACCAGCACCGTCTTCCCACCCCCAAACACAAACAAGCACACCACCATCACAATCACACTCCACCGCAGCCCCACCAACACATCCCCCCTCCCCACAAACACATACGGCACCAACGGCACAAACCCACCAAAAAAATACCCCGCCGCGATCGTCGCCGCGCTCGACACAGGCGTCCTCCCCCCAACCTCCTCCTTCTCCACCGCGGGCAGATTATAGTGAAACTGCATCACAAAGCGCACCAGCGCCTCCTCCTCGCCCGCCAGCAAGCCCTCCACCACGCCCTCCAGCGCGCCCTCGGCAACCCCGTATGGCCGGAACACGCCCGTTAGCAGCGGCCGCACGGCGTCAGGGTTGGTGCGCACGAGCGTGCGCGTGGCGGCGAGCGTGTTGGTGTGGAAGGCGGCTTCGCCGCGGCCGGCGAGCCAGCCGCCGAGGCCCATGGAGATGCTGCCGGCGATGAGCTCGGCGAGGCCGCCGTAGAGGACCACGGTCGTGTCGTTGAAGGCGGAGAGGCCGGCGGTGAGCGCGAAGGGGACGGTGAGGCCGTCGGAGAGGCCGATGGTTAGGTCGGAGAGGACGCGGGGGTCGATGTAGGGTTTTTTGGACGGGGTGGAGGAAGAGGTGGAGGTGCTGGTGTTTGGGGGTGAGGAGAAGGATTTCTGGGAGGTGCGGCGCGGGCAGGAGGGTTGGCGGCAGGGTGAGTTGGTGGTGGTGTCGCGGGTGCTGCTGCCGTAGTGTTTGGGGAGGTCTGTGGTGGGGAGGAGGGGGGGTGTTTCGTGGTGGTGGGAGGGCTTTTGGGAGGGGAGGAGGAGGTTCTTGAGGTAGACGAGGACCATATTGGGCTGCAATTGGTATGTTGTTGTTGTTTTTCTTTCCTTCTTTCTACCGCGGGGATTATAGATGGCTCGATATTCAGGTGGCAATTAATTGGGGTTTGTAGGGTTTTATAGGGCGGGTGGTTAACAGGTGATTATATAGGTAGTAGTCGGACAGACAATGACAATGCAAGCTGAGTATCGTGACTCTAGTCTGGATATTCAATTCGATCTCAGGGAAAGGCGCTGGGAGGTTTTATAGAGGGGGCAATTGAGTATTAAAGACCAGCCCCTACCTACATAATATTGCACCTTAGTACAAGTACATACCCTTACCTACAACTCTACATACAAGAAAAGCTGCCCTTTCCTGTTCTTTATTAGACAGCCCCCTACGTCAGTGCCAAGTGAGGCTCTCCCCCACCGGCCAATCACAGGCCAGGTATTAGACATCCATCCATCCATGCAGACAACCGCAACGGGGGTTCTGCACGCGACAGATCCTGGCAGCGCAGGTGAGGTAAGGAGGGAGAGCTTGGAGCTCAATCACGAGTTGGCATATCACAATAACGATAACGACGAGAGATGACGATAGACAGATAGATGGTAGATGGCAGATGAACCAGATGAGGTGGAGTGATTGATTACTTGCAATTGAGTGAGTGAGTCGGGAGTAACAGAAACAACAAAACAGCCACCACCCACAGCCAACTAACTACAACTGTAATCCCTGCCAGAAACCACCAAGCTCTCACAAACCGAGCTCTCTCACAAAATTATTGGAGCTCCCCTCCTAAGCTCCCCCCTCCCGCTTCGCATACTCCTCCTCCATCCTCTCCTCATACAGCCTGTCCGCCTCCTCCCTCTCCTCCTTCGTCCGCTCCCTGCCGGAGCTCGCCGCGCTCATCGCCGTGCCTGAGCTTGAGGCGGTCAGCGCTTGCTGGTGGTGTTCTTCGGACGCGCTTGATCTGCGGCGCTCGGAGAGGTTGCTGCCGCTTGTGAGGGGCGTGGAGGTCACGGTGGGGTTGGGGGGCGAGGTTTGCGTCTCGGCGGTGTTGGGCTTCTCGCTGGTGGTGAAGAGGGGGATGGGCATTTTGTGTGTGTGGGGGGGGGGGGGTGTTTGTGTTTGTGTTTGTAGAGGTGGGTTATGTAGAGTAGGTAGGTAGGTATGAATGTAGGTGAGTTATACAGCACTGTGGTGTGTAGGAAGTGAGGGTTTGTTTGCTTCGTTTGTGTGTTCGTTTGTTCGTTTGAAACATACAACGAGGCAAGTCCACAGGTCAAAGAGGCCTGAGAACCGCGGCGGGAGTTGTTTGGTGTTTATATCTGCAATCTTAAGCTTCCATCATTAATTTCGGGGTGGCGAATCGTGGAAAGGCCAGAGTAGAGTAGAGTAGGTACGTCATGTGTGGCGGCGGCACCTGTGCTGCGCCACACTTGGCTTTCATGAGTCGGAGGGTAAGTGTTTTGGGGGGGGGGGGGGTTGAGGGAATATTCTACCTGTTAGTTGGGGTTCTGGGTTGATCTTGGTGGCCAACCGCCGAGGTTTGGTGGTAGGACCTGTGGAGGTGGAAGGTGGTGTGCATGTGGGAGTGGCATAGTGCGGGTTTGAGGCGGCGAGTGATGGGTCGTGACTGTTGAGAGTGCTGCTGCTGCGCGCCCCTAGAATACGTAGCTTGGTGTCTATTCCAATATAATACTAGTAGGGCTGGATGTTTCTATGCCTACGGTATACTATACTAGCAAATATTCAAAGCATTTTAATCCCGCGACTCTTTGCTCTAGTTAATATAACACGATGTCACAAATAGCCCACATGGGCTGCAGGAAGATATTGATACAAGTCACAACGCTTCAGATCAGCGAGGTCTAGAGTAGTGGCGGTATCGATAACCAGCGTGGCGATATAGTGAAACCGTCAATACCAATAGTATTTAACACCGTCACCTACCGCATTAATTCGTTCGAACGGCCGGTCACACAAGACGTTGAAATTCCCGTATTTGGTTATTTGTCTTGAATACGCCCCCTAATCTTCCCTCATATTAGCTTGAAAAGGCAACTTCGACGTCTTGTGTGACCGGCCGTTCGAACGAATTAATGCGGTAGCGACATAAACCCTAAAGGACACTGTAGCGGAAGGGATATCCTTATCCACACAACATACCGCTAAATCTCGAGTTATTCGGGGGGTTGCCAAGGCAAAAAGCTGAGGATCTTCACCTTTAGAGGCAGAGATCTTCAATAAAACAGCCCTCTTCTGCAGGATCTAAACTAAATGTAGTTTAGCAGCTGAGCTTGGCAACCCCCCGAATAACTCGAGATTTAGCGGTACCAGTACACGATGACCTAGGCCCCATTTTAGGTGTGTGATATAACGAGATTACATGACGCTAACGGGAGTGCAGCTCAATGGCGCAAAAGGTGGCGGTGTGATTAGTAAGCGGTGTCAATGATTGATCCTAAATCGTGGTTAAGTAGCAGGAACAGAACATATTATTAATCGTGAGTGAGACTTTGTGATTAAGACTTGAGACAGAAGGAGGCACCCGAGCGGGTTGGGGTCATGTGGGATGTGTCAAGATTTATATGCCGAGTAAAGTAATGGACAACGTTTCTGATTACGGTCGAGCGCAGTGAATATAAATACGTTGCAAAAAAGGTTATTCATTGAGATTCAGTGCTAATACCAGACATTGTACCAACGCCCCTTCATTTATGTATTACCAGGTATAGAACATAAGGAAAAATAACGACTAACAAATGTAAAGCATCTCATCGCCCCTTACAAACCCCAATCGAACCCGAAATCGGGGGCAAAGAACAAATTTCTCCTCCTCCACTCCTTCTCACCCTCAAGCTGCTCCGTCTCATCTGCCGCATCCTCACCATCTACAACAGCCCTATCACCCCTCCTGCAGAACTCCTCCAAAAATCCCGCGCCCTTGATCTTTTCCTCGCCATTCGCCAGGAGATGCTCCACCTTGAAGCTTGCCTTCCTCCCTGCAACCCATTCGCCCACCCGGCCTTCTCGAAGCTCTTTCACAAGCTTGGGTATTTCCTTGTCAGGATCTACATTCTCAGCAGGGCTCTTCCACTGGTTTGCCGTCCTTGGCGCCGTCCCTAGAGCCTCCTCCGCGTTGCGGACAACCTTCGAGATAGTCCTGATATTGGGCGTCGCGACCTCACGGAAGAAGTCATATTTTGGATTATCGCGCAGGTCGAAGACGGTCTTTGTCTGCCTCAACAGCTGCTTCATCGCAAAATCAACCTCATGGTACTCGCCGGCTACCTTTGCAGCTGCGGAATGAGATGAAAGCACAGGATACGGTGCCCCAGCAGGTTTAGGAATTATCATGGAGCCAAGGACAGCTGCTCGAATCTCGCTGGACCATTCTCCTTGCAATCCGGAGACGAGATCTAATAGTTCTCGCGCCATCTTTGTGGATCGAATTGAAGTGAGGCCCTGGAAGGCGGTCGCGATCCAGGCAAGGATGTGCAAGAGGTTGTCTGTTGATGCCGCGGCGGTGCATTCCAGGAGAGAGAAGTACACAATTGAATGCTGCATCAGTAACATGTGGTTTTCGAAGACTTCGTCTCGATTCGTCGCTTCTGTGACGGCTTGGTAGGCCTTTACGGTCTCGGAGTCGAGGTAGGTCTCGTAGACCTTCGTGATTATGTCGAGAACTTCCTGTTTTGTCTTTGGTCCTGATTCACGTATCTTTGTCACGCTCAAAATCGAATCGATCAGATGTGACTCGAGAGAGTGAAGTAGAAGCCCCTCCGCATATTGCCCCGTAACTGAAAACCCAAAAATGAGAAATTTGCGGTTCATGATCTGCATGTGATGACAGAGACTTGTCAAATCTTTATCGTTCGGTTTTCCATAGTGCTGCTTCAATAGCTCAAGGAGGAATGATTGTCTTATATCAAACAGTTGGAGCACCGGGTGTATGTTGTGTAATACCGAGTCTGGGGGTGCTGCATGGCGTGCGGATTTTAATCCTTGTATCGTTTCAAGATTTCCAGCCCAGATCCAGAGGCGGTCACCGGCATTGGGGCCTTTCAGATGTTTAGTCTCGAAACCAAGGTATTCTGAGACCAATTCCAGTACAGCCATTTGCTCTTCGGGCTTTTTGGGGTTAACGCGTTTCATGCTCGGCATTGGAAATAGGTCCTCCTCCGATACCTGCGAAACTGGGTCTTTGATATCTAGCTCGATATCTGGGGGGGCGGTAGGGTTAAGGGCCGGTTCACACACTTCATCTTCTGTAATGATTTCTCCAACTTTCGGCCACATCCGCTTCATTGCGCGCCAAACACTGCGCCTTGCCTGATTTTTCCAATATACCTTTCCCTCCTCGTCTGTAAGCAAGATTCTTGTTCCATTATTCGCAGACCCTGTAGCCCCGGGGTTAGCGTTGCCCGGCCAGGTAGGCCCCGAAGCGCTTGGAGTAGCAGGTGTATAGTAAAAGTCGCCGTTTGGAGCTGGTGTAGGTGCATCATACCCTGGGGTTGTACTGTATGCAGAATTTGAAAATGGATAGCCGTAGAACGCCGCCACACCGGAGTTAGAACCTGCGCTATTACTCCCGAACGAAGGTGGATCTTTTGCAACCGGAACAACAGGTGTGAGGACGGTTGGAAAGTATTTCTCTTTGCGATATAAGGAGGAGGTTTTTATCATCCCTTTGGTCAGAACAGGAGTCTCCACGGGAAGTCTTATAATAAATGGAATCGTCGCACACGGCGCAAAGTTATCGGCCCGGAGATGATCCTTAGGGGAGGGATGGTAGGTAGCCTGAGATATTATAAAAGGTCTCTTCCCATGTAAAGGATCCGGATTAGATTGTGCTGGCTCCAAGACAATGGCTTCCGCAGTGAGAAGGGATTTGCGTTTTGTAGATCTTGGGTTGGTCCTTGGAGCGCCAGGTCCCCTGACCTGTGTTTGATCCGATCCACCCAACTCTGCACGTAATTTCTTTTTTGTATCGTCTCCGATCACACGAAGTACTGTTGATGGATTAGTATCGGCATATCCGCAACCCTAACCCTCGCTTCGCAGGGCACAAACCGTTATCACCGATGACTTTTCCCTCGCTGCCTACGCCTAATGTCCGCAGCGAGTTCAGTGGCCCCTTTCGAACACCCTGGGCATACAGATAGAGCCCAAGCCATTTCTGAAACTTGTTCCTGACCTGTGAACTTGCGAGTAATAGCAGCATTATCGTAACCGTCAGGGGCGGGTTCGCGGATGATACACCCACGGCCCCAGGCCCAGATTCCATCTTCCGCCGTTTTGAAGCTGGCTGTTGTGGCTGCTCGTCGTTCGGTGGTGGTGCAACTTTCACCTCGACTCGCTCACGGTCGGATGAAGACAGGGTTTCCAGAAGACGCCATAGTAATGGTGCCTTGCGCTCGCATTGCCGCTGCACCTTAACCAAATCGAAGTTCTCGAGGCCCTCCTTGAGGATTTCCCCAGTCGTGCGTCCGCGGGATTCGGTAGAGTTGGCGCGGACATCAACGTTGATCTATATGCACGGAAATTTCTTAGAAATGACGATTCGCAGTATGTGGGTAGTGGCAGCAAATGGTAACAGCGAATAAAACACAGTGGAAGGGTGCAGGGGAGGAAAAGGGCGGAATAATGGGATGAGGAACTAACACCACCCTTAACGAGTCCGAGGTCGAATTCGTCCTTGAACACACCGCCAGCCCACGCTACAGCGATCTCATCTCCGCCATTCTCGCGTGCGCGCTTGGACGCCATGAAGATTTCGAGGAGTGATTTGATACCGCCATGGGTGTAGAATAGGCTTACGCGCCGGCGGACTGCGGGGTCTTCGCTTGTGAACAGATGCACGAGAAAGTCGGATATGGAGGTGAAGCCCAAGGGCTTCAGTGAGTCCAAGACTGAGAGTAAACGAAGTGGCTCAGGTGATTGCGCTGTCAATGGTACAACAGGTGGGGGACCTTGAGCTAGAAGTGGGGGTCCGGGTGGCGGCGGAGGATGTACAGGAGGGGCACTGAGAGGAATATAATATGGCTGCTCCTGCTGCTGTTGGAGTTGAATATGGTGTAGCTGTTGAGTAACATGTTGCTGCTGCGCTATATGTTGCTGGTGCTGCTGGTGCTGCTGGTGCTGCTGGTGCTGCTGATGCTGCTGATGCTGCTGGTGGAGGAGTACCTGCTGACGTTGCTGCTGCTGCTGTTGCTGTTGGGAAGGGTCTGGAGGCTGAGACTGTGGGGCCCCTTCGAACTGCTCTCGACGGCGGCGAGACATATCTGTGACTTGAACTTCTCACTTCTCCTCTGAATATTGAGCGTTTCCAGCAATTAGTATAGACAGTGAGGTAGCCTTTGGGAGACGCGTTGTTGACGTTGGAGGGGAAAGAATTGTTTATCTCTAGATATATATGGAATGACTTTCGGTCCAGACCCTCCAACACAGACACAAGCTCCCACAAAATGTACTCAGATATCCTTGGTCCCATTGGTACTCTCTTAAATATCTTTCCCTCGCTTTCCTGCGATTAATCTAGGATTTTCTGCAGGCCACTGTTCATTCGAGAAGGTGGTATCACGAGATCCGATCCGATAAGATACCGCTTTAATCCCTGTACATGTGATGATATTACAAGTATCATGTAGGTACATATTTCTAAGGTCGAGTGAGTTGTTGTGAAGGGAAACCAGTACAGTGATTGGCTCAGTAATTAAGTCCCTCTCTCCGCCAGATGGTTACGAAATGCATCCTCTCAATTCTCTGGGGAACCGCTGCCAACCGATGTGAATCATGTCTAAGAGTAACCTCGTTCAACCATCGCCCTGGCCTATGAATAGTTAGTGTGCGTGAGCAAAAAAAAAAGATAACGGTCGGCGCCGGCATCTGAGGCCTTTTCCCTCGAGTTTCTTCATGAAACCTGATGGTTGGTCTAATTGAGAAGCCATGGGAAAAAAGCCGTTATGCAGCATCTTCCTTCGCTGGGACTCACTTTGGTTCGGCTCGTCTCTTTTAGAAGGTCCACGCCAGGGTGATAATATTCTCATTCGTCTTGACATTTTTTTTTTGCAAAAGATGAGATGAGATGGGTACATATGCGGTGGTATGGTAAAGCCATGTATCTCCCTACCCCTCCTCCCGTAGAGATGGATACTTCTCCTCTAGACTAACGCTTAAGCAGATTCTCATCAGGCTTTTGTCTACCTGCATCCTGCACGCATGGTCGATTTGCGAAGGAGGGGCCCTGCGCAGCAGATAAGTGGTGCCTGAGTATTAAACAGGGCTGGCCCACTTCATATCGGCAGTTCCCTCGAACGTACATGTATGCATGCCGCCACTTGTGATGCATCACCTTTATGAACGACCTCAGCTTGAAATCAGTAAAAACTAAGGTCAATTAGTAACCTCCAAAATAATATAGATACTAGAGCCTTTACTACGTGAGCACGTACTGCTCCACTCCAAGCTCTCTGATCCGTCCGATTATGTTCGCCTCGTTCGAGAAGCGGGGTAGATACATTATTTACCTACATAGGGCCCGAAATGCAGATGTCATAAACTACGGGAACCTAGAACGAGTAAGCTCAAACGGCAGAAGCAGCAGCCCGCATAGCAAGTGAAGATCATCTGTGTTTCATATCGATTGACAGACGGGAGACGGGACGTCTGCACACCACTGCCTGCTCCAATCTCATGTTCCTTTTTATTTTATTTTATTTTATTTTATTTTTTATTTTATCGCCCTACAGGAGAAACAATCTAGACCTTGATGGTTGTTGACTCAGGGGAAATTGCACTATTCACTGCAATAAGTCACCCATTTATGTAAGTTCTAGCCCTGTTTAGATTTTTTTATTATGATTTTAATCCCTCTTATGTGTGTCACCCATCTGTGCGAAAGCGACCCGGGTTGGAACCCGGTACAGTGTCGCAGTATTAACGTCTATTCGTGCAAAGCCGGTTGGGTGCCAGAGTTCTCCTCGTTTTCGCGTGATATTCTAAGAAAAAAACAATCGCTGATAGGAAGGAAAGAGAAGGGGGAGGGGTGGGGTAGGGGTGGGGGTTGTTACCAAAGAGATACCTACAAGTACGTACATGTATGTAGGTATTCCTATTCGTGCGCAGTTGCCCGGGACTGGCGTGCAACCCGTCACATTCATAGAAATAAACTTTTCAAAAGGCATATATTCTATCAACGGGGCCGGTGATGCTAAATAGCTTTCGAGTTAATTCCAATATGCACTTCGGGTTCGTTGAAACCTTGATTAGATATTGGAAGAGCAGCTTTAGGCCCACCCGTATTCGCTGTACCTCCTTAGGAAGCTCTGTATTGGCATTGCCAAAGATACCACACCGCACCAAGGCCTGCAGCTGATGTTCAGTGGAATACGCGTTCTCAGAGTTTAGACCTCGATCGCTTGGCCGTCCCTGCTCGTTCATGAGAGAACTTAGATCAGGACAGCTTTCATTTACTGAAACAATTTATATAAGTGTATGTTTATAGCGCAATTGATTTCCGACAGAGAAATCGAGGAGGTACATGTATTATATAACCTAATATATATAAATATATTCTAGTACCTACATGTACATCTATTGGATTTATAAATTCACAAATCACACTTCTCTGAGATGCTACACACGTAAGCCCGATCAAACCAATCGATATCCTTGCTAGATCTTAATGCCCTAGGCCTAGTTCACGACCACACACACTCTTCAATGTAGAGTATCATCGGAATGTGATTTGGACTCATCGACTTTGCTCATCCATGATTTCGGAGATCCAAAATCACACATATGTACCCGCCCTCCAGGGCTTGCGTGGCCAATTAATGCGAGATCTTGCTTGCACCCTGACATGATTACGTCTACCGGCGGGAAGATCGAAACGTCAATTCGAGTTTCTGGTTTCACCGCATGGCTGCATATGATACATGTATACATATTTCTCACAAAAGGGCATGTACTCACCTCTTGTGCTAGCTCACTCGACATAAGCTGCAGATGGGTACACATGTTCTTTTGGGACACACAAGCACCAAAATCTATCGTGAGTCCAGTAACTATGCAGAGATGGATTCAGATGTGACAATAAATATGTATACCCCACTTCATATTAGTTTTGTCGCCTCCTGACAGCGAGCGAGCTATAGGCTTATGAATTTATTACCACCTGAGCCTCTTTGAGGATCGAATATTGCGAGAGTTAGCATATGTGCTTTACAGTGTAGAATTTAGTTTGACACACAATGATGCATGTATTAAGGAATTAAAGGGTTTGGGAGCCAATTATTCCAAATGGCAATTTTGGGTGGGGAATCCTTCATTTTCAGCAACTAACTGAACAACTAATCAAACCAATAGGGTTCAAGGCGTCATATTTAGGAGTTCTAGTTGTATGCGGGTTAGCTTGATGTGATTTTTTCTTTGATATGTGACATTCCCTCATGGTACGAATTGTATGCGTATGTGGTGAATGTGTGTGAGAAGTGAGTGATAGGTTATGATCCACTTATATAATATTTCAGCGCACCGTAGATTCTTAGACGCCGTTGGGATAAACTCGGGGAGATAGAAATAATTATGATTTTTCCCATGCGCGACGTGGCTGGTAAATATATCACTACATGTAAATCATCTGCATGATGTGGTCATGTGTCCAGCCGTGAAGAAGCGGCTATCGGCCTTTGAATGCTGCGGGGACAAATGCTTCTTTTTAATTTTCCACTCCATCATATAGTACTTGACGTTACATCGAGCCCCCGACTGAATCGGGTGGCCCTTCTCAACTATCATCATTCTAAACACCTTACAGCTGATACCTTGTAACGTCTTTAGCATCTAGTCTGGACACTTTGACGGTAGTTCACCCTCTTGGGGTCTGGTTTCTAATCTAAGTAACGATATTCTTTAGGTGCTGATACGTGTAGTTCAGGTGAGGCCATCACAAATACTCTCATGGTAGTAACTACAGCTTTACCAGATCATCTAAGGCGTGTATCGATGCTGATTTTGCTGCGGAGGAGGGAGAGTAGGAATAAGAATTTTCCTCCCTTGCAAAATAGGCCGGAGTATCGCTGCCTTCGATCTCAATCCCCCAAATGTGCTTCTGGGAGGCGACATAAGGGATGAAGAGTCGGGAGAAAAGGATAGCGAGTCCCATCATGCATTAAATCCGGTTTTTAAAATCACATACCGGACATGGTTATTGGGCCTAGCGTGGGCTAGCTTATTAGCCACAATGCTTTAACGTCGCCCTCATCTGAGTGAAATTACACACAAGGTTTCGGGGTGCAGAAATCTAGAACTGGAACTTGATCTCGACCACCAAGTAAGTATAATACAAACACACGTTTCTCATTACTATTTACACAAAAAATTTAACTCCACTATTTCCTCAAGATATTAATTTCGTAGTCGCCTCCCTCTAGGTCATGAATCCAAAACCTGTTATATTCATCACTCTTATATTTCATCCTGAACTTCATCCCTTTTCCCCTCACTTCAACTATCCCGTCCTTTCCCCCTGTCGGAATCCCAACATCGCCGGTCGTCCCCTCAGGTGTACTGATCTCCAAAGAAAGGCTATCCTTCTTATCAAAGCGCCACGAAGACGAGAACAGACCCAGCGAGGTTGAGAATCCTGCCTCTGCATATTGGAGGTCGCCAGTCTGGGGGACTATCGACCAGGTCCTTCCCGCTTCTGAAGTGAGTTTGATACCGGCAATAAATATCTGTGCCCAATATTAGTCTAAAGTACGCACATATGAATTTCATGAAGAAGATAACATACAGTCATAGTACTTGTCGGTCCCGTCGCCCATCCGTGAGCATGAGAGATTCTTGCATCGTTGGTGTATGGCGCATAGTGTAACTCTCCAGTGGTGCTGTACCCCTCGATAAACGTGGAGTTCGTCATCCTTGGATCGTCCAGCATGAAGTCACCCCACATCATTCTCATCAAGTCAAGAGCATTCTGCGTCTCATTCGCCATGAAGTGAGCTTCCAACTCAAAGCCAGAAATGAATGGCGAGATTGCGTCTGCTGCCTCAGGTGCCGGAGCACCATAGGGAGTCCA
Organism: Morchella importuna; assembly: GCF_003444635.1. Taxonomy (NCBI): domain Eukaryota; kingdom Fungi; phylum Ascomycota; class Pezizomycetes; order Pezizales; family Morchellaceae; genus Morchella; species Morchella importuna. Next base: position 93,064 of record NW_025763455.1, on the reverse strand, counting down.
TCTTTCGCGGAGAGCAGCAGAAATCTCCTTTGCCCGTGAGGGCGTAGGGAGGATTCCGGACTTGACGGCCCAAACATTACCGTCCTGCGGGTGGAGAGTGGTGTCGGTTTCGTTATCCTTATAGAGGCTCGCTTTATCATCCCATAGAATGGAATTAGCGGCAGACTTAATACCCGCCATGTAGGTACTGTAGTTTTCTACTACAGAAGTGTCATTCATTGTACTAGCGAGGCTAATACCCAAGTTGAGAGTAAAATATAGGATCGAATTCGCCTCAATGTTATAGCCTCCCATGTTGAAACGCAGCCAGTCAGATGGAGAAGTGATGTTTGCGAGACCACTGGAGTCAACGTGATCGACACTCCAGGACATGGCGTGTTTCCAGGCTGGCCAATATGTTTGCAAGTAGGTGAGATCACCGGACCAGTGGTAGTAGTCGGCAACTCCGATGAGAGTATAGAGATGGTAGGTGAAAGATATGGCGCCCGCTTCGTTGAATGGTGTGCCAGCGTACGGTAGCATGCCGTTCTCTAGCTGGAGCGCAAAGAGGGAGTCGAGAGAGTTCGCGACAGAGATCAGATCAAAAGTAGAGACTGCAAGCCCGGGAACAGCGATCGCCTAGGTTTTGTTAGGGTTGGAAAGCAAGGGGAAAGGGGGCGAGTGACATACCATGTCGCCAGCCCACACAAGACGGTCGCGCTTTGCACCATCGGTGAGCGCCGAGGATCCGTTGGTGATGGTGAAGTTGTTGCTGTTGATATCGATTAGGAATGGTCGAGATGGGGAGAGAGAGAGGGTATACTCACTACCATGGAAGAGTCCCGTTCACGATGGATGCGGAGGTAATCTTTTGGAAAAAGATTAGTGCATCTCCGCGTAAGGGGTCAATCGTGTCCAATTGGTTTGTATAAGCCCCGGCGTACCAAATCCTATTCGTAGTTTCGTTAACAATAGCGCTAAAAGAAAAGGGGCGGTCAAACAAACCGGTTGAGTTGATTATCATCGCAATGAAACCACCCGGTATAGTCCTGAAGTGCATCATCGCCCCAATGAGGCATTGCTGTAAAATAAACCCACGCATCTCCCAACACGACCTCTTCACCAGCTGCAATACTCATATACCTAAACGCACCCCTTTCTCTCTCCCACGGTGCACTATACTCACCCTCGCCATCAATCTCAAGCACCAATGGCTCATCGAATCCGGCGTCTGCTGTCGCATCACAATGCTCACTAGATATCCATAACGAAGACTCAGAGAAAGTCACGTTTATGGAAGAGGCATTTCGAGCGTCTTCAACAACAAGAGTCACCCAACCGGCGATGTTTTTTCCAAAATCGTAGGTTATAGAAGATTTGGCGGCAAGTGTGAGCGTACCAGGTAGGGCACCAGAGACAGTCCCATTAGTGCCATAAACAATAGAGGGGCGGATAATCCGGGAGGGGGGTGCGAGGATGTACTCTTTAAAAGGGATCTCGGAGGCTGCTAAAAGGGGGGCGAGAAAGAGAGGGAGCAAGCTATGGTATAGCATCTTGATAGCTTGTGTCTGTAGTTGGGGGTGGTGAATCCATTGAATCGAGTGCGAGGTAATGGCGTTTTTATACTCCTATGTCTTTGAATCATAGCTTCTTACGATTTCTGACAAAGGTTTCGAAATAGCTACGATTGCTATGATTCACTTTTTTCTTGGTGAGTACGAGTCTCGTTTGGATATCCGAGACCCTGGGCATGTATATCAATCCTTGGCGATCAACACTGTACCCCATAGTTACCCCACAACCCCATAACCTAAAGTACAGCACTCATATAATTCCCCACACAACCGGAATGATCCGACTCCCGAACGAATCAACACAATACATGCAACTACATCAGACTTCAGCCTCATTGTTCTATTCGGGCTTTCGGTATGAATATTACCGGATTCTCGTACTCAAAGGAGAGATCACCGCACTGAAAACTGTACAAAATGTGGTAGAAATCTTGAAAATATCAAGAGATATCGTCGTTCTTGCGGTGCTTTCGGGTTAATTACTATCGAGGAGTAGAGACGCCAAAGATTAGTTGTGGAGATCTCCGTGGCGTTGACGTCGTCGTCGAACCACCCGATAGACTGACAATTGGGCTTTGATATCGATATAAGCAAACTCGGCATCTTTAGCTTTTACATGTGAAGTTTAGCAGATCTATCTAACAAGAACTCACATAAATCAATAATAGCGAGTGTAGAGCGCTTCAAACGCAAACAAACGTACACAAAGAACTTGAGGGAGATAGGTACATGTATGATCATTCCAAGCAGGGTCGGCAGAATAATTTTATCTGTTGCAAAAGATCCGGTGGATACGAAGCATTAGCTTCCCACCTAAACCAGCCTAAGTCCCGTAGCCACCCACCATCGTCCAAGCCCGCAGTCCACGGCGCCTTGTGGGTTAGGGTTGTCAAGCGAGTTAATCCCTGACTTTGGAGCTATTACCCCACATTCACAGGGTTCACGGGGAGTGTCGGGCATGCAACAGGTTGGTATTGCATGAGAGTTGTGACCTTCGGATATTTGCGTGCATAGCTGTTTGGTGCTACGTTGGGTAAAATCTGGTCAGATATCTGGTCTGGACGGTGCCTGGTTTGGCCTGTGGCTGTGTGTAGGTAAATATTAAACCTAACCCCACCTCTCCAATCACAAAAACCTGGGATAAACTAAATTGATAAAGTTGATAGAGGATAACTCCCGACGTGATGGCTTTCGTAGCGCCTTCGCTCTGTTAGGTCTCTGGACTTTGGTTTAGCTTTGAGGAAGATATTGTATGTTATATGTATATAAATGTACGTAGGTATGCTTGTGCCTGTGTAAATATTGTTTGATAGGTAGGAAGGGGGAAGGCTCTTATCGCCATGACGGTACTTTCACAACAGAGGCCAACGCAGGATGCATGCTATATAAATAGTGGAAACGTTTTTGCGGTCGCAAGTTTCACATGAAATACAAATTATGATACAAGGAACGTTCCTACCCTGCTTTACAATCTTAACTGATGTTGCGCTTGCCCTTAAAAAATTTAATTTCATCATAAAGAATATAGTTCGCCCTACCGGTACTGGCAAATAGGCAAGTATTGGGGGTCTCATGACCATGAATAGGTAGATCGGAGACTTGAGTAAATACCTACATGGCCAGATAGGTGCTGGAGGTAGAAATAGAGTTTTGGTACCCTCGGCCTCTCGCTTGAGCGATATAAAACTCACACCTAATCCTACCTAAAGTAAGCCTTTTATACTATTTTATTACTTTGATACGACATAAGTCGCAACTCGGAGTAACACTAACCTGTGAAATGCTACTTATCGATAAATGCGCTCTAGCTCTCCCCCTTCTGATATTAACATGTTCGTGCCAAGCTTAAGGAGAACAACCGCAGCTTTCCTTGAAACCCCTAAGTATGACTAATTTCTGACACGTAGGATATGTTCGTCGAGTGATGATGCATGACGCACGTGACTAGGGCACGAGAATGACGTACCTGGAAGTAGTTACTTGTGGTTTACTTTTGTGAATTGGGGAAAAAGGCTGAAGAACGTATTTTGTGGGGTTATGTATTTACATATATGTGCGCGCGCCGTGAATTTGATCTTGGGAACAAATGAAAACTGTTCATCACATATGAGCGTGTATAATTGTTAGTGTTTATCGATAGGCCCGTTGATTACTTAAGGAATCAATTGAACGGAGAAGAGCTGTCGTTAGATGTTGCGTACGTAAGTAGGATCTGTGTATATAAGTTAAGGTTTTCCCACTATGTCTATTCCAGCTTTCTTCCTCTTCATCGCTTACCACCTACATTCAACCTCATCTTAAAGCAACATGCAAGAATCACCTGTGACAGGATTGCTTTCGCTGCCCACCGAGCTCCTGACCCTCATCGGCGACTATCTTTTAGAGACCCCCGACGATGGGGACAATCCCGCTTTCCCTCCCACAGCTCGAAAAAGGGCCAGGGGTCATTCAGACTTAGGATCCCTCGACTGCACCAGCTGTCATTTCTGCACCGTCTTCACTCCACTTCTCGATCACCTGGCAAGCACTAAACGCGAATACGGGGTAGTTGCATTTCACTGGAGCGTCGCTATCAGAAACATTCGCCTAGTACGCCTGCTGATGGAAAATGCGCTCGACATCACCGTGTTCGTCGCCGAACCATACAGGCGCCAACAGAAGCTCTACGGCCTCCCAGATGAGCCATACAACGACGAAACTCTCGCCAAGGTGCTCAACGCTGGGCCTAGAATTCACGTATGCGAGGGATCGCAAAGCCTCAAGGCGCTGGGCAAGGAATACAGGGTCATGGTCGGGCCGCGTTTGAGTGGAGATTTTCTCTACTCGTTTGGCAAGCTGAGGGCGAACCGCGGAGAGAGCTGTGTAGACCGCGAAGACAGTATCTGCTCATTCCGCAGGATGATGATGCACGGCCAGGAGAGACTTATTGGGCGCATGTTCGACCATGGTGCTCGCGAAATTGAGAAGGGTGCGGCTTTCGTGCATGCGATAGAGTTCAATCATTATGAAGTTGTCAAGAAGATGCTGGAGCACGAAGTGGATCCACGTGGTTGTCGGTACTGGAGATTTTCACCAATGTATGTAGCCATGCAAATGAGGCACGCCAAGATAGTTGAGCTTCTATCGGAGGCAGGTGCGGATATGGCTGTGTGTATTGGAGATAATACTATAACTGCCCTGCATGTCGCTGCTGCGCTAGGCTATGTGAAGGGGTTAAAGATGTTGATCTCAAGATTTCAGGAAAAGGGATTGAGCCTCGATATCCTGGACTATCAAGGGAAGTTAGCACTGGTTTGGGCCAAGGACCAAGGGTGGAAGGAGTGTGTACAGAGCTTAGAGCAGGCGGGGACAACGGCTATAGGGGCACAATAGCTCTCTTTGCTGGATGATTTCGGAAATAATAGTTTACCAATCTGATAGGAGAGATCGAGAAGGTATATGTATCTTTGAAGGGTACTACATGAGCTGTTGGCCGCGGACATACTTGCTTGTTTCTAGATTAGACTTTCTACATACATCTTCTAGTAGTGGTCTATAATATACCGGTAGAATATATTGGCTTAGAACGAACTCCAAAACACTAATAACATGTGGTTTGTATACAGTCGACTCATGTTATAGTGATGTTTCATATAGTGATACTCGTGATAATGATAGCGATCGGCGGTCCCGAAATCCTTATACCTGTATCTCCCTCCTTCTTATAGTGATACTCGCCTTGTAAGAATATATTCAACACAGATTTTTGGTCCCGACCGTATTCTTATATCGAGAGGCGGCTGTACATGATACGTAGATTCAGACTGTTGTTTACTGTCAGCACCGGATGTCGTTACTTATATAAAGTAATACCACAAAGAAAAAGCATAAATGTATTTATACTCTCAGTTCATGACTGTCTTTAATTTGTCCTGGGAAATTGACACAAGTACCGGGCCAATAACTTCTGCGGTGGGATGACTCACGCTTAAATGCATGTATGTGGTTAGGCATAATTATTACAGCGCAAAGAAGATTACATCAGCATGCACTAGCCGCTGATCAACTTCAATAGGTTGAGTCACTCTAAGCCTGTTCCATGCTTTCAGTTTTGCGTGAACCTGTTCTTGGTTACCCATTGAAGTTGATTTAACAAGGGGCTGTGGTCCAATCAGTACTACTGAGTCCTAAGTCGCACCGCTAAATCTGCTGCCAAGAAATATTTGCGTGTCAATTGAATGCAACACCACATGTAGGGCCTACACGCATGTATACCTACAGTGGTTTCTAGGTCAATGGCGAATGACTACATACATGTGGACCAGGGTATGTACATAGATTAACCGTGCAGAATCATGCAGTCTCACCCGCTCATCAGTCTTTGCATGATCGTCCTCATCCTCCGTGGTCGTCTATTGAGATTGATTTTCTTTATTCTGCATACACGTACTCGTGCATACAGTCATCATTCTATATCAGATGTTGCTTTGTATCTAAGTACTGCTTGATTTTTATTTATCGAAACTAAAATGAATATAGCCCAAGGGTAAGTTGAATATATATAATCAAGACGTCAAAAGCAGATCCCCAAACACTCAATTCACATTGGTAAATGGGCGCACTAGTGAGGCTGTTGATCATGATCAACAGGTGAGTGTTCAGGCTCGCCATTGAACAAGAAGGCATTGTAGAGCGCTAGGCAGGGAACGTCCCGCATACAATTGAAAAACAAAGCTTCCCATCTATTGGCAGGATAGAAGTGCCGTGCGTCAACTTCCCCACCAGTTACCACGCTTCTGCCGTATCACTCGTTGCTCGTTGCTCGTTGCTCGTTGTGCAGTCCCACCTTGCTGCTTATATTCCACCCACACTCATCCTCTTCTTCCTCTTCTTCCTTCTTCCTCTTCTCTTCACTCCATCACCATCTCTCTTCACCCCCCCAAAATCAACGCTCATCGTCATCATCCATCATCAATCATCTCCTCATCTCGATCTCTTCTTCTTTCCACATCTCATCCATCATCATCTCCTCCTCTTCTCCTCGCCCCCTCGAATTCTAATATTCGAATTTCACCATATTCGAATCTTCTCATCCATCTCTCATCAATTCATCATCTCCAATTCTCATCAACAGCTCTCATTCCTTCATCCACTCTCATTCCTCTATCAAAAATGACTTCAGCATTCTCTCAAACGCTTGATTCCATCACGAAGACTAAGCTTCGTGTTCTTAAAAAGCAAAATACCGCTTTTCTCGAGCACAAGGAGCAGATCTTGCAATCCGCTCAAGCTGCATCGGACCACCAAGAAAAAGTCAAAATCCTCCTCGAAGGCATCAAGTCCTGGAGCACCGAAACCAAATTGGGCCGTGACCCTCCTGCTTATATCTCCAACATTGAGCAGCTCCTCCTTCAGGCGAAGTACGACCCAACTCTTGCCAAGTCATGTCTTCAGGAATGGGAGTCAAAAATCATCAAAGACTTCGAATTTGAAGAAGTTAGACTTGAGTATGCCGAGCTTTTCGGAAAGCTCTTGATGGAATGGGTTGAGAGCGCTGGTTCAACAAGCTCTCAAGCTTCTCAGGCAGCCACTTCCCCTGATTCTGAAAGCTTTGAAAAAATTGGCAGAAAGGAGATGTATGAGCAGCGCGCCACCTTCGAGTCCAAAGTTTTCACCGAAAACAAAGTTGACGAAAAGGCCATCCTGTCATACCTTCAGGAACTCTTCACGTCCACAAAAGAAAACAAGGCTCAACTCGAATTAATCCGCGAGGTTGTAAAGGAGTCCTGTAAGGCGATCGGGAGCTCAAAGATCTCGCAAGAGGATTTGAAACTCACGATTGAGGCATTGCTTGCCTCTGATCTCATGTCAAACGAGAAGAAAGATACCTTGAGGGAGTTTAAACGTGATGAAGTCATCCTGGGTGAGGTGACTGACGTTCTCAACATGCATCTTGCTTCCGTGTTCTCATGGACTTGGGAAGGAGACAATGCTGCTGGTTTTGGGGTTCCAGTAGAGATGAGGAGACAACTGAACCAAAAGTACCGTGTCTTCCAGGATGAGGAGATTATGCAGGCATTGATGTTGGAGTATATTGGAATGAAGTGGTGTGAGCTCTTCCGGATCTGTTTTAAAAACATGTTCAATTCTTCCGCCTGGAAACCATGCGTCGGGAAACTGTCAAAAGAACACATCGAGAGACGCAAATATTTCCTTCAAGAGAATACTGAAGAGTTTTCTCCTAAAGATAACTCTGAAACCATCGAAGGCCACCGCTATCAGTCCCAGCGCGACTCCTTTTTCATGGCACAACTTGGTACTGGTGGTACGATCGTCAACTATGATTCTGAATCAGGTGGTAGTAATAGAGATGGAGAATATTTGAAGAACGCGTTGGAGACAAAGCAATCTCTCCTCCATATTCTTCGCACCGAATGTCTCCTCAATACCGCAATTCATGGAGGTTTTACTGTCGTGCGCTCCGACTTTTCCTGGTTCGGCCCAGGATTGTCCCATGCCTCAATCCTAGCAGTATTGTCATTCTTCGGCGTTTCCTCTGAGTGGATCAAGTTCTTCAAAACCTTCCTTGAAACTCCCCTCCTCTTTGCTGCCGATGGTGGCTCTCCAGTTGTTCGTGTCCGAAAATGCGGTGTCCCAATCTCGCATAGTATCAGTACCGTCCTCGGCGAAGTGGTTCTGTTTTGCATGGACTATGCTGTAAACCAACGCGCCAACGGAATGTTTCTATACCGCATCCACGATGATTTCTGGTTGTGGAACAGCAACCCTGATAACTGTGCAGCAGCCTGGAAAGAAGTCCAAGCCTTCTCATCTTTGGTCGGACTTTCTTTCAATGATGAAAAAACAGGATCTGTAACTGTTGGAACCTCTGCAGAGAAACATCCCGAGCTTCCCGGGGGTGATGTCAGGTGGGGCTTTCTCAAGTTCGAATCTTCGGGACGTTTCGTAATCGATCAAGCCCAAGTCGACGTTCACATTGCAGAGCTTAGACTTCAACTCTCGGCGCATACCTCTGTTTTTGGCTGGATCCAGGCATACAACAAATACGTCGCAGGGTTTTTCATCAACAACTTCGGAACTGCAGCTGAGTGTTTCGGTCGTGAGCATGTCGACATGATCCTGTCCACTCTCGAACGTATCCACCGCGAAATCTTCCCTAGTGGCTCGGTGATCGATTACCTTGCAGAAAAAATTCAACATCGTTTCGGAATTCAGGATATTCCAGCTGGGTGGTTTTATTGGCCCATTGCTTTGGGAGGACTGGAAGTCAAAAATCCATTCGTCAATCAGCAAGCTATCAGGAGCGAGATTTGCGAAGACCCCTCTAAGAAATTTGCAGAAGCCATCGAGAAGGACCGCGAGATGTATGACGACCTCAAACAGAAATGGGACGAAGGAAGGGTCAAGAGAGACGATGCAAACTATCCCCATCTCAAGGCGGAGGCTTTCATGGCTTTTGAGGAATACGTCATGTTCCGCGAAGGTGGTTTTAAGCACTGGCAAGAAACTTACGAAGGATTGCTTAAAATTGCGGCCCGCCGCAAAGCCAATCGTACACCCGAGATGGAGATGGGTGTCCTTTGCCTTTCGAATGCTGTTAGGTCAGCTCCTCATGCAATTGGAGGCCATGGTGGGATCGATGAGTATTGGGAGTGGATCTTGGCGTCTTTCGGTGACGGGGTTGCCAACAAGTGGGGAGGTCTTGAGATTGTTAGGCCGGGAGCATTGCCTGTTGGCATGATGGATGCCTGGAAGAAGAGGGTTTTGCATTGGGAGCAGTAGTGGTTGGTGAATACCCAGAGTCAGGCAAGCCATTGGGATACCCCAGAAATTTGTAGTTACGTTCATGTTCGGGTTTTCCTACATCTTGTAATTTCATTTTCTGTCAAGAGTTTCCTAAATGGTGTATGTCTTTCTTTGTTTTTGTTTTCTTGTCATTCTCGCCCAAATATAATTTAGTAACGCAAAGGGCTCATGTACTTTCTCAGAACGGGGAGACGTGAAGTCTTAAAATAAAAATTTCAACACACTACATGCATAACCTGGCTGAAGGAAGAGAATGTGAATCGTTCTTATTAACATTTACATCAGAGCCTGTATTCATAATTACCATTGATAGTCCTATACCCCGGCGGCCCGGCAGCCCGGCAGCCCACGTTTGTAGAATAGGGCCATGGCCAACAAGCTGCATAACTTTGCGCAAAAGATTTCGCAGATAGGGAAATTTTAAAATCGTACCTAGCGAGCGATAGGGAATTAAACGTCTATGTACATGTAGTTTCCTCAGGTATCGTAGGTAATAGCATATAGTAGCCATAGGAATCACAATCCTTAAGCTTGCGACTATCGGGATACATATTTATCTTGGTGGTATTTTTATAGTGCTGTTTAGTTTCCTTCGAATATTTAGCACGATGAATTACAAGACGGGGCCAAGTGTAAAAATGCGAAGAGAGGATGAGGTATTGAAGTTCAGGTTTAGTCTTGTGCCCAGACTTTTATCGACTCGTTCCTCGTTCTGCAGACTACAAGAATCACACCACAGGCTGGCACGAGACTAGCTCAGGTCTATCCCGCTACTACATGATCTTGTGTGCCGTATACCCTCCACACAGCCAAATTATTATTCCGAAGAACCGCACAACAGGCGAGTTTCTAATATTCCTAAATTTCCAAAACCTTCACAGAGGACCCAGAAATAACCTTTAGGATATCTGTCCCGTTAGTTAAGGCCTGCAGGGCGCAGCGGTGAACTACTCAGGCTTCGTTGCATTGCCACATCCTTCTAGAGAAAGTATATGGGAGAAGTAAAGTAATTGATCGTGTTGATTGTGCTAGCTAAAGGGGGATGCCCCGTATTTATACTAAAGAAAGGTAGTACAAAAGAAATACAATGAGTCATAGACGTGTGAGTAATAGAATGACTAATAGGAAAGTGAGTCATACGCCGATGACAAATACTATAATGAAATGATGAGAATCTTCCAGAACTATGAAACGTGCCGAGCGTCCTATTTCAAGACTTCCCCTCGTGAGCCACAGTGAATAGTAGAAGAAAATAAAACATGTTTGCCTTTATCCAATCCCTTTGTAAGTAAATCCGCCACGTTCTCGTTCGTAGAAATATATTCCAGTTCAAATAATTCATCCTCAAACCGTTCCCGAACAAAATGAAAATGTACGTCAATATGTTTAGACCTTTTATGAAAGACAGGATTTTTAACCAAAGAGAGAGAGCCGTTGTTGTCGCCTCGAAGAATGAAAGAGAGATTCGGTTTTCGTTCCAGCTCGTGGATTGCATTCCTTAACCAGATCAGTTGTCGACTGGTGTCAGAGAGGGCCATGTATTCCGCTTCAGTTGTAGAAGTGGCGACAGATCGTTGCTTATAAGATCGCCAGGAGATGAGAGCTTCCCCTAGCATGAAGCAGTGGCCGGTGAATGAGCGGCGATCGTCGATGTCGGAGGCATAGCTTGCGTCGCTGTAGCCGATGAGTGCAGTTGGTCGCGTTTTGGCGTAAAAGAGTGACCAATCGAGGGTACCCTTGAGGTAGCGGAGGACGCGATGGACTGCAGCTAGATGGGCCTTAGTAGGACAGGAGGAAAATTGCGAGAGCATGGTGACGGTGTAGGCGAGGTCGGGTCTAGTGCCGATTACTGCGTACATGAGTGAACCGATTATTGACTGGTAAATTGTTGGATCGTCGATTTTCTCAGCTTCCGTTCCTTTTTGGAGGTGGACGTTGTTGTCGATAGGTGTTGCCACAGGTCTTGATTCGTCGAAGCCGTATTTGATAAGTACACGCTTGAGATAGGCTTCCTGTGATAGGATGATGCCTGTCTTAGTGTGGATCAAGTGGATTCCGAGTGCCCAGTTGGCTGTGCCAGTTTCCGTCATTTCGAATTCAGAGTGGAGGAGGAGGCTGACGCGGTTTTTGCGTTCAACGGACCAGTAGAAGATAAGGATATCGTCTACGTATATTGCGATGACAACTTCCCCTGTTTTGTGTATGAAGACACAAGGGTCGAAGTCTGCTTTTCTGAATCCTATTTTGATTAGCGCTTTTGAGAGGCGGGCATACCATTCCCTTGATGATTGTTTGAGGCCGTAGATGCATTTGATTAGTTTGCATGCTTTGCCGGGAGTAGGATATCCTGGAGGAGATTTCATGTAGATTTCTTCCTTGAGTTCGCCATATAGAAATGCGCTTGTGACGTCCATCTGATCGCATTGACCGCCAGTTTGAAGGCAGCGAGCGAGGAGTAGTCTGATGGATTCGTATCGGGTGACGGGGGCATAGGTTTGATCGAAATCTTGACCAGGGACCTGTGAGAAACCTTTTGCGACTAGTCGGGCTTTGTACCGTATGGGGTTGCCATCGGGCCCGAGTTTGATTTTGTATACCCATTTGCAGTCGACCAGTTTGCGGTGATCTGGTGTGTTGACCAGATTCCATGTGTTATTCCTTGCGAGTGAGTCGAGTTCAACTTTCATAGCATTCTGCCATTTTTCGGAGTCGGGACTGTTGATCGCTTGGTGGTAGTTTGTTGGTTCTGTTAGGGTAGTGTCATGCTGAATGTTGTGTCCGTATCTGACCGGAGCTTTTCGTTCCCGTGATGGGTTACGTCTCGGTTGATCAGTATCTGTTTCATTATCATCATGCGGGGTACGTTCAGTGGCGGGCCTCGTATAGCCGGCCCCCACTATACTTGCGTGGTCTTCCGAGTCAGTGTCGGAGAAATGTTCCATGGTTTCGCGCATAATTTGTTGGTTGATCATGTCGTCGTCACTTGGGTCGTCGTCGTATATTCTATGTTGTTTTGGTGTTGACGGACGTGAGGGTGGTTCTTGTTTGATCTCGATTTGTTTTGGTTTAGGGGGTGTATCGGTTTTTGTTTTGACTTCGATTTCTTCCCCTACGGATGTACCTTTGAACCTAAAATGACGAGAGAGAACTACTTTCCTTTGTGATGGTATGTAGACGCGACAGATTTTTTCAGAATCTCCGTATCCGCAGAATTGTCCCGTTATTGCCCTTGCATCCAGTTTTGTTCCAGCTGGTCGTACTTCGACAGGTATGTGTATGAACATGGTTTCACCGAAGGATCGGAGGTGCCCAATGAAGGGTTTTTTGCCAGTGAGTGCTTCGTATGGTGTCATATTCGGGAGTGATTTGTGCGGGAGGCGGTTCTTAACGTGTACCATGGTGTTGATCGCTTCTGCCCATAGATTTTTTGGGAGGTTGTGGTCGAGCAAGGCGGATCGTGCCATTGTTGCTATGGTCCTGTTAAAGCGTTCTGCTGTTCCATTTGACTCGTGAGAGTAAGGTACAGTGAATTCATGCTTTATGCCTTTGGAGGCAAAAAATTGTTGAAGGTCATTGGAGATGTACTCGCCACCGTTGTCGCTTCGAAACCGTTTAACCGTTTTGTCCAATTGATTTTCCATGTATGCGATGTATCGTTCTGTGGCAGCTGCTGCATCTGACTTCTTTTTGAGGAAGTAGAGGTGAGCGTACCTGGAGTAATCGTCGATGAAAGTGATATAGTAATTGAAACCGCCCAGAGAAGGAGTCGAGAACTTGCCGCTCAGATCTGAGTGTATTAGTTCCAGTGGTTGTTTGGATTGTGGTTCGGTGAGAGGAGCGAGGTGAGATTTGGTTGACTTAGCGAGTTCACATGTGTTGCATGTTTCCATGTGACCAGATGTGGGGAGAGACTTGGGGTCGGCGACCATGTTGCGAAGCCGTGAGAGCGAGGAAGCGGGGAGATGTCCGAGCCGTTGGTGCCAGTCATAGAAGCTGGTGGCGGCAGAGAGGTGTGCGCAGGGTTCCTTGGTTTCAAAAATGTAAAGACCAGTACTATTTGCGTTAGCGATCCCGATAATTTCCTTGCTGTTCGGTTTGTAGATGGTAAAGCCGTCTTCCGTCCCAGTTGTTGTAAATCCCTTTTTAGCGATGCAAGACCAAGACATCAGGTTGGTATTGCCTAGTTCGGGAATCAAAAATACGTTCTGCAGAGTGATCAGGCCATGTGATCCGTTGATGGTGACGTTACCAATTCCGGTTATCTGGAGTTTGCGACCTCCTCCAACAGTAACTGTTCCAGTGTGGGGAGTGGGGTCGGTAACCAGCGTTCCGGTCATGTGGTTGGTTGCACCAGGGTCGAAGATCCATGCCTTGTTGTCGGTGGTGGAAGGTCCTGCAATGAAGCCAAAGTAGTCTTCCATGGTAATATCCGAGGTGTCATCTGAGAAGTTGGTGAGGTCGAAGTCAACCGGCATTGTGAATACATCGGTTTCTTCGAGTGCGGGAAGGCCAGAAAGATCGGGGATCCAAGAGAGGTCGAGTTTTGTGTGAAATGCAGTACCAGATGCGACGTTGAGGTTGCCAGATGCAGCGGACTTCTCCTTGTCTCTGAAAGCTTTGAGTTTCCGGCAATTTTTGTGCGTGTGGCCTTTTGCATATTCTCCATTCTTGGTGCACCAGGTGCATGTGACGTCCCGATTTCCTGTTTCGTTGTTACGTGGCCTCCTGACTCTGTTGTTGTTTCCGTGTCCTGGGTTTCCTCGCCTGATTGTGTAGGCTTCTCCAGCCGCCTGTCCATCGTTGTTGCGCCGTGAGTCCAGATCCAACAGCTTTTCGTAGACGTCATCGAAGGTGACGTTGGGCTTGGTTTGCAGGTTGTCAACGACTGATTCGAGGGATTCGTGCCGGAGTGAGAGGAGTAGGAAGGATGCCTTCGCTTCTGAGACAGATGCGAGTTGGTGAAGGTGGTAACCGAGTGGGTCTTTGGTTTTGTCCGTAGAGTTACTAGTTCTAGTGAGGAGAGATGACCAAAGAGTGTTGAACTGGGTTAGGTGTTCCTTGATACCCTTGTCGGGTGTGTACTGTAATGTGACGACATTGGCGAGGAGCGAGTGGAGGGAGGCGACGGTTTTCCGATCGAATCTGTCCTCGAGTTGAGTCCAGAGATGATGAGCGGTGTCGGCCGGTGTCAGCGTGAGAATAACTTCGAATTCGATGTTAGATTGAAGGAATACAACTGCAAGGTTGTCCTTTTTGTCCCAGTCGCTGATTTCTTCGGCATTGTCGGAGTTTTCTTCTTCGTCTTCTTCAGCCTCAGCTGCACTTCCTGATGCTTGTGGTGCCGTGGTAGGTACAGTAGTGGTGGTAGTTGTCAACACGGGACGCTTGCTCGAACCATTGACCAAGTTCCACAGATCGTGAACTTTCAACATGCGGGTAGCAAGGTCCCTCCATACAGTGTAATGGCCTTGACCATCCAGCTTGCATGGGAGTGCGGGAATTTTGATGCTCCTCTCAGACATGATTGAAAGTGAAACGAGAAAGTGTACTTTGTGGTAAAAATGGTGAAGAGTGTATAAGCGTGAGTGGTCTCCGGGCTCATAACCTAGAGAAAGTATATGGGAGAAGTAAAGTAATTGATCGTGTTGATTGTGCTAGCTAAAGGGGGATGCCCCGTATTTATACTAAAGAAAGGTAGTACAAAAGAAATACAATGAGTCATAGACGTGTGAGTAATAGAATGACTAATAGGAAAGTGAGTCATACGCCGATGACAAATACTATAATGAAATGATGAGAATCTTCCAGAACTATGAAACGTGCCGAGCGTCCTATTTCAAGACCTTCTACCAGATCGGAATCCATGATGTTGTCCTTGCTTGCCAAGACGCACTTCACAGGCGGTCACTCGACGCCCAACGTCCCCTGCTATGTAGCAGCACCATTAAACATGAGCGGAATAAACACCACCACCACCACCACTCATCGAAGTAGAGCAACGCCACTCTAACCGCCATCAACTGCCATCGGGCAATCACTGGGAAAGAAGATCACCGCTACGATGAGCAGGGCTACCCAAGGGCAAAAGCATTTCCGTGTGAAACATGAAGAATCGCCGTCAGATTTCACCCCTCTGACAAACACCCTCATTGTTGGAACTCCACGACCAGCAGAGAAGGATGACTACGACTTTGTAAAGATTCGTAAATCGATGGAGCTGCCGATTTATGAGCTGAGGCAGATCGATGAGATGAAGCCCGAGAACATAACGGCTGCTCACAAGATTAGGCAACAGGAGCTTAGGTTAATGGTGATCAGGGCGCTTTTGACCTGGATACCGACGATTCACAGTATCGCGCTCCAGGCGGATGAGAATGAGATGGCCGAAAGTCCCTTGGACGCGCATAAGTGTCTTCTTTTCGCTGTAAACACAATGCACATGGTCGAGAGTCTGGGAGAATGGTAAGCCCCCCCTTCCCCCCCTTCCCCCCAACCTTCTTTTTCCTTTTCCTCTTCCCCTACTTTCTCCTATGATCGCTTTTCTAACACCGAGAGAGTAGCTACGATGTCGAAGACCTCGAGTACAATAGACAAGTCCGGCTGATTTCTGACAAGAACACGGTCATTCATACATGGAAAAATGTAACCGGCTATGATCCCTTCCGGACCATCTTATGGATATGGCGGGACATTTGCTTGTCAATTCTGTCGAAGGAAGACAACAACACCAACGTCAGCATCGCCGAAGAAAAGGCAGGAGTGGTTATTGCACGAATGCTCAATGATATCCGGCTCTGTATTCCACTCGATGCCTACGACTTCCGCGAGAAGAGGGCCAAGCGCAGTCTGTGGGACCTGTTCCTCAATGGTGGTTTTGAATCAACTAAACGTATCTTGCCACCCCCCACAACCTTTCTTTTCCACCACTATTCAGAGTACTTGGCTGACCATGATACTGTAAAAAGACCCGACATACTGGTCTCTGGACTTTGTGTACTCCATGCATCGGCTTGAGCAGCTCTATGTCTCCTGCCGCCTCAACGAGCTCCAGGACCATCCATCCTACGATCTTTACACCTCGATCAAAAACATTCTTCCAGAAAAATACAAAGACCAAGCTCTCACCGCCGTGCAGAACATCAGCCATACCCCGCCCACGCTGAATGGCCAGATTGATATCTTCACCTACGAGCGCTGCACCAAGGAGCTCCAGAAGCTGATCGATAAGGGCTTGCTGAAAAGAGATAGCGTGCGGTTCCGGAACATAATTCTCCCATACAGCCACGACAGGAGTCCCGCTGTGGAGAAGTGGGCCTTTGACCAGGTCGTGAAGGGCTTCCAGGAGGCTGTCAATAATTTCTACGACGAGACCGTGGAGATGTTCCCGGAGCTGACTAGAGCGGTGTCGCTGGAAAAGGACAAGCAGATGCATAGCCTGGAGGAATTTTTGGCTAGCGCGAGAGGAGAGAAAGATGTGGAGGTGGAGGAGACTGGCAGTGATCCTGCTCGAGGTGAACCTGTGGAGTGGATATACACATTCCGGGGATACCGCGATATCATCCGTGATTGGTTCTGGGGGAGGCCAACAAGTCGAGGCCTGAAATTGAAAAAGCAGTTGAAAGACATTTTTGTCGCCAAGCTGGGTTTCCTGCTCATGTACGACAAGTTCATCGGGAAGGCGCTGCAAAGAGGGTGAGTAGCAGATTCCCGTTCCTGGATGATTCCAAGCTAAGGGCTTAGATGCGTGCGATACAACGAACAGAATCTCAGCAGGGGTCTTGAATACTTGGTTGGCGACTTGGGCTTTGAATTGATTTTGGAGGAGCCGGAGGCACCGGATGAAATTGCACCTGTGCCAAAGAAGGCTGCACCACAGCCGAGAGAGGCACGCAGAGGAATGGCTGTGGCAAAAGCTAAACGCAAGAAGAGTACCAACTAAGGGCTTTGGGTTTTGGGTCTCGGTCCGCACATCTACTTGGATACCTACATTATTGTATTGTTTTTGGTATTGGATATCGACTGTTTTATTCTTTATCTAATCGTTGGTATAGGGCACTGCTGTGCCGAGTAGAAGTAGGACGAGTTATTACAATAAATAAATTCTGTTTAACTTCGTTTTATTGTTGAGCATGGCGGGGAAAACTGGGTTTAAGCGTAGCTGGGTCTGCGCACCACCAAGCCAGTGCGGCCCACGAGGACAAGCGTCCTTGTGTCCTTGCCCCGAGGACAGGTAAGGATGGAGGCCAACGAGGACAGGGTACGTCGAGGACACACGTCCTCGTAGACCACATTACTCTACACCACGAGTAAGAGCCTCATACAAGAAGATCTGGCTAGTACGCAAACCCAGTCATATCCAAACGCTATAAAATTGCGAGTGTGCTCTTTCAGCGGAATTTTGATATATGTGACAGTAAAAAGGGCCGCAAGTGTATATATATACCAGGGGCAGTATGTAAGAAGTAGTGTTGACATGAGAGAACAGAAAACATTAATGCGAACCAAGATGGCTGTATATGGGACGGGCTGATCTGGGAAGACACTGATAGAGGAAGAAGCCAATCCCACTATAAAATGGAATTTTGATAGCAATTCTCTGTCTCGTGTAGCTCGAGACATTACTTCTTTCTCTTTGTACAAACAAGCAAATGAAACAGTAGACAATACGAAGAAGAGCCGCAAAGCCGCAGAGGTACTCGTCTCTATCTAGTACTGGCCTAAGTAGAACGCACCGCGCATGAGCCATGCACACTGTTTACAAGATCAAATTAAACCAAGTTTGTTTCTCGGTTCCTATTATTATTACTGTTAAACATCGAGGCCGGTGTAACAAATGAACTATAGATGCAATCAATGAATTGAAAAAATAAAAATGAACTATCAGTCGACCAATTAGGAGCTCTGAGGATTACTTTGGCCGAATCATGGAATATCACTCGTACTCAAACAAACAAGAAACATTCATTGATTGGTTAATTTATTTGATCAAGTGTTTGCACCTAATCTCTACCATAGGAAAATAAAAATAATAAAGCAATCCATCGCCTACCAGCGAGAGATTATCCCATAAAAGCAAAGCCACCAAGAAAGTAATCGGGTATACGCATTTTTCCACAACGCCTCCAAGCCAAAGATATATCCCACGATAACAGGACACCATAAACATATCACAAGCACCACAACCAACCACACCCCACTCTACCACTCCACCTCTTTCTTCCCAACGCCCATCTCCTTCTTCACACTCCCCGTCCTCTTCCCCCCCGGACTCGCAACCCCCCAATCCAACACCCGCTCCCTCCCCCCCCGCCCCCCGCCATCATGCACCTTCGTCGGCAGCATCACCAGCCGCTTCACAACCTCGCGATACATCAGCGGAGACCCCGCCCCCGCCCCGCGCGCCCGGTACGCGGGCGACAGCGCAAACACGGGGCGCGGACTGCTGAGCAGTCCTGAGGCGCCACGCCGGCGGGATGGAAGCGGGTGCGGGAGGATCTCGGTGAGGATCTCGGCGGCGGTGATGAGCTCGGTGGTGGGGCTTTCGATGGTGGTTGTGGGGGCGAGGGTTTCGGCGTTGCCTTGGGCTTGTAGCATCGCGCGGCGGGTGAACTCTGTGATTGTCTTGTTCTTTTTGGCTGCGCGGCGCTGGGTCAGGACGTGGGCTTTGTGGGCCTGGCGGAGGGCGGCGGGGGGGCTGCGGGGTGGGAGCGGGGGGAGGTTGAGGTCGGGGCGGGGGCGGGGGCGGGGATGGTGGAAGGAGGAGATGCGGGAGAGGACTTTTTCGGACGGGTGTGGGGAGCCTAGCTGTGGGCGGGCTGGTGGGTGTTCTGGGATTGCCATTGTGCGGCGCGGGGGTGAGTCGGGGGGTGGGGGACAGGTTGGCTGGTTGGTAGGATATAGGTGGTAATGATTGCCGTGTTCTGGCCTGGGGGAGTTAGTATAGTTGTTAGTAATGAAAAGAGCTCTGCTCAGAATAGTTAAAAGACAGGTAACTGTAGGTAGAATTCCCCGGCATATCCCCATATGTACATCTGTATAGACAAAACTGCGATTCCGGTGGCTGCAGCTCCGACCAAGACTTGAATAACGAGACACAAGCTCGGGCCTCAACGCAACGATCTCCACTAGCCACAACTGACCACAGAGAGGCCAGCCAGCAATAAGACAGAAGTATTGGGCTCTGTTGGTGGCCGGGCGGTGTCCGTTAATGTATGCCCCGTTGTTTTTGACAGCCTGATAATATATATAACGTGTGTCCCTACTACGAATCATCTAGCAACAGATAATTAATTAAAGACTCCCCCGATTCTTGCACACGCCCGCCCCCAATTGCAAATCTCTCCCCTATATAAACGCCTCATATATGCAGGGACCTGTCAACGGTGGTTGGATTACAACCCCCGAATAGTACAGTCATTTCGAGCTCGATGGCGGGACGGATTGGTTGGCGAATTGGGTGGGTCTGTGGCACAGGGACTGCTTAGTAAGCTGGGTTTGTGGCGAAGCAAGCCCTCTCAAACTGTCCGGGGGTGCGCTTTGGTTTTTGCATTTAGTTTTATATCTAAAAGACGCGTAGAATCAATATATACAGTGGAGTCTCGATTGTAGCATATGGTCGGGAACGGATTTTCGTGTGCCACTATTAAGAATATGCCTGTATCGAGAACAAATTTGCCCGTACCGACTCGTTTGGGATTGCCCAAATATATGCTACAATCGAGAATATGCTATTATCGAGAATGCTACTATCGAGACTCTACTGTAATCGGTTTTGCTCTATGATGAGTAGTATTGATAACATAGCTAAGAATTGAACTTGATTCTGCCGCTCATATAACTATCTGCTTAAATATACTCGAGCCTTAGCAACGAAAGAAAAAACATTTAAAAATAACACTATGTAGCTGGGTTCAACTCTTCAAAATACATGCTAGAGGATTTCAGTCTTTTCTTTCCAGTCTCTTTTGTTTTTCCTGCTCCTTTTTCTCTAATGCCTTTTGCCTTATTTCTGTTTTTTTCTCCCGTTCAACCGCTTTGCGTTCCTTTTCCTCCTGCTTTGCCCGTTTGTTTTGCTCTATTCTTTCCTGTCTCTCTTGTCTTTTTTCTTTCTTTAATTGTTCTTCTATTTCTTGTTCATCCCTTTTTTTCTTCAACTCCAATAAAACAGTATCTCTTTCTATCACACATGCTGCCCCAGTATTCAAATGTCGAGTATCTCGCTTCCCTTCCTGATCCCTATTCTTTTGCTTTATAACCTCCCTCAAATGAGCTTCCCCTGCCTCATGCATTATTACCTGGGCACTGTTCCTCTCAGCTGCATTCTTGAACTTCGTTATGATTGTTTGTAGCTTAATCATTGACGGGCTATTTGATGTACCATATGTTGCACGAGCTTCCAAATAAAGACTATTCAGGCCTCGCGGGGTTATAGGAGTAGGAGGATTGAAATTTATGAGATTGATAGGGGCCTGTAAATGTGCGGGAATAGGACATGCCTGTTCGGGTGGTGTAGATAGGTGAATTTCTTCACTTGATTTTGTTAAAGTATTAAGAACAACGGTAGGGTTATAAGGGTATATTCCAGAAGCCCGAAAACCAGACTGTATATTGGAAACAGAAAATGCCTTTTGACGGGCCAATGCCAGGAGGTTAGGGAAGTTGTTTTTAGTAATAGGAGAACGTAGTTTGGATATTTCTTGCCGATAATATTTCTTTAGAGGAGAAAAGACCCCAACATCTAACGGTTGTAACACATGTGATGTATGGGACGGTAAACACAGGGGTATAATTTTATTATCAAGACAAAACTCAATAATTTCAAGCTGGAGATGTGATTCGAAACCATCAAAAATCAATAATCTCCACTCACCGTTTGACCTGTTAGATGTTTCCGGTTCAAATATATTCTGAAGATATTCGAGGCATAATACACTGTTGTTGTATCCCTTTGGTGAATGCCCGTACCAATAAGATTCTAGTTTGGCATCTTTAAACCAGGCAGCGATATGATTGCTACCTTTAAAAATTACAAGCGGTGTAACAGTGAATCCATCTGTTGATATGCATTCGACAACAGAGCATGATTCCCGATTCTTGAACTCTTTGTAAACCGAATCTTTTCTGATGTTCCGACATATTCGTTTAACTTCGTCTCCCATGCCTAGAATAAATCCTGTCTCGTCCATATTGTATGTATTTTTCGGAATGATCTTGTATTTATCGATTGTGTATTGCAACTGAAAATACAATTTAGTTCGAATTCAATGAATGTACTATTGATATTACGTACTTTAATAAAAAAATCGTTGAGTGCATTGTAGTTGACAGCATTGGCTCGATTCGTGGAAATGGATTTGACGGTTAGGTATCTGCATTCTGGGTGCCTCGCCAAAAAACTATAAAACCAATCCTTTCCAATCATTCGTTTGGGATCGCGTCGGTGTAGGAGTTTGTGTGCAAGATCGAAAAACAAGGATTTGTCTGCTGGAATATTGAAATCATCCAGAAATAAAAGCCTTTCGACCAGAACCTTTTCTTCTTCAACAGACAAAATCTGTTTATCTTTGTTTGCCTCAGCGATGCTTCTACTTGCAGGGTTTTTGATGTGTCGCCGTAAAGTTGATTCCGGGATATCGTACATCTTCGCAATCTGTAATACAATAGGTTTTTTCTGAATAGAGTTGCTATCCGGATCTGCAATGGATTGAGTGTATGCGTGTAGCTCAGCATGATAATGTGCTAGGCCCAATGCAATACGTTCATATTTGGTATAACTCTAATCGTGATCCACTTCGGTCTTTGTGCATGCTTGTGAAGGAATTGGTGGCAGTGGATTAGGATCGCGTCCCTGAAAATCCGACAATGGAAAGACATTTTGAACTGTTGTTGAGACGCGTTCTGACATTCTGATAGTATCGTGATAGTAGGAGAAGGAAAGTGCAAACAAACATTCAGTTCCCTATTCGCTTACTGTTACCGCCAAGAATCAAACAATTGTCTATCTCCGAACCAGGATTCAGGTGATGTGTTGCATATGGGAAGTCAATTTCAGGCAAAATCGAGTGATTCTCATGGGTCTTAACACTGGGAACATGAGTTTAATTTTATAGCATACGGACAATGAATATCATGAATAACAAATGGTTTTCTTTACAGGTTAATTAATTATTCAAATCCCATTCTGCCATCTTATCATCAACCAATTTCTTCAATGCCGCCTCCGTGAATTCCCCTGCTCTTCTCAATTGAATCTCAAACTTGCGCTTTGCTGTTCCCATAGCCGATGATCGCTTTGCTTTCCTAGCATTTCTTGCTCTCCATCTAGCTGAGTTCCTTTTCTCCCGGGTTTTCTTATCCCCTATCATTATTGTTAATACTGATATCAAAAATAGAATATTAATTTATACATACCGGCTTCAGCCTTTCTTTTTTCTTTAATTGCACTATATGCAGTCTTATGATCCGGGTCACCCACATAGCTATTTGCATGATGCAGGAGATGTTGCCAAACAGCTTTGTGAGGATCTTTCCGGTGCTGAAAGTCTTTGTTGCAGGTGGTAACAGGACACCTAATAAACTTTTCGGGTTTTTCAGATTCAACTTGAAGTTGAGGGTTATTCACAGGAGCTGCCAGAGGGACAGTCCCTTTGATAGGTTTTTTTCTGATTCTACCAGTTGCTGTATAGCCATAGGGAGCTTCCATTTTGTAGGGGCCGTTGTTGTGGTTGTTGTGGTTGTGGTGATGGTTTGGATCATGGAACCCGGGGGCAACAGGGCAACTATAAGTGATTTGCAGTTATGATCGGTTGCCAGGGTGAACCAGAAATGATTTGCAATCATTATCGGTTGCCAGGGTGAACCAACAATGATTTGCAACCATTATCAGAGTCGGTCGCCCCCTAACTCCATTATACGCACGGACCACATAATGTTTTAGCCACAGCGACCCACCCTATTCGTCAATGAACCCGTTCCGCCATTGAAGTCGAAGCGACTGTAATCGCCACCGTACGATTCCTCCGTCCACGGGCCAATCAGAGCACAGCACGCCATCCGTGCTAGGCAGGGCGTAAATAATTCACTGCCTTGCTTTGTCAGCTGTAATGAAAGCCGCAGCCGACCGATATACCCTGGTGCCGAACACGGATGCGAAACCGAACCCGAGTGCGAGTGCGAGTGCGAGAAGTAGTTGACATGGAAGGGGAATATCGCTTGTACAGACAGAGCTAGAGGGGGGGATTAGCCCCTTAATTCCCGGGCGAGACTTGTCGCTCGCAGGTAATAGTCTGCGCACATGGAGGAGGGACTTGTGGTTGTAAATTGTGGGTTAGCTATCAGATCTACGCAAAGGAATGTTTCTACTAAGCAAAACCGCAGCTGTCATGTAAACGTGCGGCAAGCACAATGACTTCTTCTTCTTCTTCTTCGCATTGGTGGTCGGGAATCCAAGAGTGGGTAAATCTCACCCGGTAACGACATACAGTGCAATCCCGATAATAGCATATGGTCCGGAGTGGAAATTCCTATGCCACTATATCGAGAATATGCTTGTATCGAGGATAAATCTGCCTGTGCTGATTCGTTCAGGATTGGCTAACGACATGCTACTATCGGGGCTCCGCTGTAGTAACATCCCAGGTTATGCATATACACACGCATGTCAGAAGTTCGAACCCCTACATGTACTTCCACCCCACAACCTCCACCCCCCCCAGCGCTGGGGCTTCATATCGAGCACCAATCTTCTCCCCCCCCAGGAGTCTCAACACCCCTGCAGGCAGATGTTGGACGGATATTAGAGACATTAGGATTGGGGGGGGGTGTATATATAAGTCGCGGTGCCATCCGCAGATATTATTACTCCACCATCACAACCCCCACACCCTCGAAGCCATGAAGACATCAACCTGCTCCCTCCTCCTGACTGGCCTCTTCTCCCTCGGCAGCAGCTTCGCCAGCGCCGACAACACCAGCGCCGCCCTCGAAGCCTTCGCCGAGGGCCTCGGGCTCTCGTCCTCCGACATCGCCGGGCTGGCAGAGTCCTACGACGCCGAGGGTGACAATGTCGATATATCGTGCTCGCTGCTGAGCCTCCTCTTCCCAGAGAGCACTGTCCTCCCTGGTGCTGAGGCCGTGTATACATCAAAGGTCGGCATCAACTGGTATGTGCCTCTCCACTCACCCGTCTTCTTCAATTAGATGCTAATGCCCATTGACCCCAGGTCTGTCCGCGCCCACCTAACACCCACCTGCATCTTCTCGCCCAACGCCACCAGCGCCGCCGCAACAGGCGTCAAGATCGCCGCCTTTCTAAACACGCCGTTTGCGATTCGTAGCGGCGGCCACACACCCGACCCCGGCGCAGCGTCGATCGAAAGGGGCGTGCTCTTCTCCCTGGAGAACCTGAACGAGGTGACCGTCGACCACGAGAACGGCGTTGCGCGCATCGGGCCCGGAAACAGGTGGATCAGCGTGTACGAGAAGTGCGAGAGCGAGGACGTGCTAGTCGTTGGCGGCAGAGTCGCGCCCGTGGGCGTGGGCGGGCTTGTCACTGGAGGTACTACTGATTCTTTCTGCCAGAAACTCGGATTGGGGTGACGGGGGGATGCTAACTGGTGTTTATGTAGGTGGTCTCTCGTTCCTCTCTGGCACTGAAGGCTTCGCCGCCGACACCGTCAAGAACTTTCAAGTCGTGCTTGCCTCCGGCGAGGTCGTCAACGCCAACGCCACCTCCCACTCAGACCTCTGGTGGGCGCTCAAAGGCGGGAGCAACAACTTTGGCCTCGTCACGCGCATCGACCTGGCCACCATCGCGAAGCCGTCGGGCCTCATCTACGGCGGCACGCTCTACTTCCTCCCATACCAGTACCCGGCCATCATCTCCGCCATCAAGGCCTTCCAGGAAAAGGGGCAGATTGAAGATCCCAAGGCTGCTATCATCTCCTCGTTCGTCCGTATGCCATCGCAGTCGGCGGAGCTGCTAACGCTGCAGGTTTTCCACCAGGACCCGGAGGGAACCGTGCCACCGTCGTTGCAGGCGTTCTTTGATGTCGGCCCGTTCCAGAACACGGCGAGCGTGCGGCCGCTGAGTAGTCTTGCGAACGAGATATACGCGATGGAGAGTGTTCCTGTTGCGCGGCAGGCGTTCCGGGATCTGTCGGTGGGCGTCAGCGAGGAGATGTATCAGTATGCCGTTGACCTGTTTGCGAGCACGTATACCGCGCTGGACAATGTTCCGGGGTTCCTGGGCTCGTTCACGTATCAGCCGATTTCGACGGCGATGGTGGATGTGGCGAATGCCACGGGGGGCAGGGCGATGGGCGTGCCGAGGGTGCCGCATGTGTGGTTTTGTCTGAATGCGATGTGGGCGGAGGAGGCGGATGATGAGCTTGTGCTCGGGACGGGGAAGGCGTTTATGGAGAAGCTGGCGGAGAAGTCGAGGGAGTTGGGGGTCGCGGAGGGCTTTTTCTACCTGAATGATGCGGCGGCGGATCAGAGTGTTATGGAGAGCTATGGCGAGGAGGTGGTGGAGAGGTTGAGGGGGGTGAGTGCGGTGTATGATGAGGGAAAGGTGTTTCAGAAGTTGGTGAAGGGGGGCTTTAAGCTGTGGTAATTGGTAGTGGGTGGTGGTGCGTGGTAGGAAAAGAAGGAAGGGATTGTAATTTACTATCTACATGTATCTATAGTGGGTATTGTACATTAAATAAAATAGAAATTAAAATAAAAAATAAAAAAAAATAACAAAAAAGTTCACAACACCGCCCAAGCAGGCCTCGGTTGCTACATCTTTTCTACGTCCGGTCCGGAGGGAGGTTGAACGTTCACATTGATTCCTTTAGCTCCATGAAGGGCTCGTGTAGATATATAGTTGTAAACGGAGAATAAATTTCAGACTCGAAGGTTGGCGGTGGTTAATCATGGAATCTCACTCGCGTCTTGGACTCTTGGCAAATCCAATAAGGGTTGTAGTAGTAGTAGTTGTAGCACGAGGGCGCGATCTATACAGCGGGCTCTATGAATCATCATATGCGCGACATGATGCGACCCCGGGCGCGGTCAGGTCAGCCCTTACCTCTGGTACCCGCTGTTTGCTGTTTGCTGTTCGTTGTGAATCAAGCCGACTCAATGACGTCGGGATGTTGGGCGTTGGGACGGCCGCAGACATCGGTGCAGCATCGCATATATAAGGGGTACGTTGAGATATAGGGTAGGTACAGAGAGACATGTAGCTCAGTTCACATTCCCGCTGTGCATGCATGTGTCTGGACAACACCGTTATGTACTTGATCACTCCGCGCCGCGGGGGTGACATGTACACGCGGTCGGTTTCTTCTGGCGAGTGGGGAGGGCTATATCGCTTGCGTTTGGCTACACTGGCACTGGTTTGGTATACATATGTGTTTCGTGCGGTAAGTGTAAGCTTGAACACTGGATTGTTGGTAAATTGCGGAGATGGGGGTCTTCTGGTAGGTTACATCATGTATTGTATGGATTGGGCGCATGGTTCACCGGTGGGGGGAGGAGCAGTTGGATGGGCAGTTTGTGGGTTGGGATACAGATTGTACAATTAAGCTGTGGAATGCGTTCGATAGTATGTACCTACATGTAGCCAACATGTAACTACATAAAGACTCTGGGGATACGTCTGCGCTGCACACGTGCCTGCGAAAAAGGAAAAGAAAGAAAGATTATCGCTGTCTGTGTATGCACCTTGTGTTCGCAATGTAAGTTCCACCAGTTTCGCAGGTTCAACATTCTCAGTTGTTACTCTGGTCTGGAGTCAAGGGACGTAACTCAACGGGGCTTAGATGTGATGTCTGTGATAGGGCTGACACAGAATACGGACCCTGGTGTTTGTGGCTCACTGCAGCTGGTGACTAAGATGCCGTCTCCACACACCAAAGCCCGTTCGATGGATCCAAACTGAAACATTAATTCCAGTACATATCGATCTACATCGTTGCCGGCTTGAGAACTCCACCAGCGCTCGTGTTTCTATTTCCATCACTTGTACCACGATCGAAAGAAGTGCATGTAGGTATGTATTTATAATAATAGCACCCACGAGATTAATATTGTCAATCGAGCGTGGACGTGGTTTTGCTGCAGGATCAGGAGGCTGGATTGGGGACTAGCCGCGGCTGCAAGAGAAGCTTTCTGGGGCTCGCGCTTACTCAGGTCGACAAGAGGATAGTACTTTAGGTATGGAGGATACGGGCGCGCACATCTGGCCGTACGGACGGTGGCTGCCAACATGCGATCTGGGATATTATTATTACCTTCAGGTACATGTAGGTACATACATGTAGACCTTAATATTATTCGAGCAGCTCAGCTTCAGAAACACCGTTAGATATGGTTAAACCCGGAAAGCGATGCCATGTTTGATACGCGAGGGGTGTTGTCTAACTGGGTTCGGCCCCTCGGCATCTGGGGGGTGCCCTGAACGGGGAGGAGAGAATCGATAAAGCTGATTAGAGTTGAAGAAGAAGAAGCTCGAGCTATTGACATGGGCAAGGGTAGGGGTGGGGTACTATCGATAAACTGGCGACGTTGCTGGTTCCAGTATTAGAGGATGTAGTGGATGCAGAGAAGACGTTGTGAGCAGCTCCATGGTGCTGCTGTTTACAACTCCAACAGTAAGGCTAAGATTAGACACTCCAATAAGCATCTCCAGATTATATATTGCATGTCTTTATGTCGGCAGAGAAGACCTAGAGGGTATGTACTGTGCACACGAGCAGATACGAAGATATGTCCGTCATAGGTCTCACTGCCGCAGAAACCCGGTCTGTGTAACCTTCCATAATATAATCCGGAAGGGCGGCATTGGGCAGCAACGGCAATAACAATCCTGGAAAGCTTATCTTTGTTTTTTTGCGATTAGCGGAGGTGCTAAACTTAGAAGGTGGATAGTGAGCAGAGTAGAGTAGATGGTGGCGCACCGTTTGGCTGGCTGGGGGGTGTGGAGAGCTTGAGCTTGGCTTGCAGGTGGTGGTCGGTCATCCACCTCAGGTACGGGGGAGATACATACATGTACAGAAGGAAGTGAGGGTTGAGTCTAGGTGATTGCTTTACTTCGTCCTCTGCTCCTCTACTTCTACTCCAGTGCTGCGGATGCGTGGCCTTGCCTTGCAGACAAGAGGAAATGGGGTCTTCCTCGTAGGCACAGCAGAACTAGTACAATAGTGATTATGCTTATCTTATTATCGCCATGGGATGCGCAATGCCACAACGGACGTGCAACTCGTGCCGTAATCGAACCACGATGACCAGTAACAGCTCGCTCGAACAAAACGGGTTGGTTTCTCTTCTGGCATTGAATTCACCTAAAACAATTCCTTACCAGTATCGATCCAAAACACACAAGACACCCCGCATATGCACCTCGGCATCCCCCCCATGTGTGCACACGTCCACTCCACTGCGTCCACCCACTCACAGCCAGCCAAGGCCCCCCCCCCGACGATCAATTCCCACCTTCTTCTTCGGAATGTGAGTGAGAGGGGGGGGGGGGGGGGTTGCTCACCTAAATAAGATCACATGCCCACCACCACCCTTTTTTCTTTTCAACTCAAGTTGAGCTCTTCACTCCGACTCTTGTCCAGAATCCGATAATCCACAGTACTGCTGCTCGCGAGTTTCAACGGTGCAACCATGGACGAAGCGCAAGGCGAGAGGTTGGCTCCTATCAAGCAGAGGAAGTTTATGGGTGTGACATTGGCACCATGGCGATCACCACTATCTCAAGGTATGCACGTTTTGGAGGCATAAGGCCTGGAATGTGTGCGTGCTAATCATGAGGCTGGCTACATAGTGATTCTTGTCGGCTTCGTGTGTTTCTTATGTCCTGGTACGTTTCTCACCTCCTAGTATCGGGCCATGTCGCAATCTAACAGATGACACAGGAATGTTTAATGCCCTCGGAGGGTGAGTTACGAGTTCCATCGCCACTGGGAGGAGGAGGGACCATGCTAACATCCGTCGAAGAATCGGTGGAGGAGGCCAACTGGATACAAGTATTCAGTCAAATGCCAACACGGCGCTCTACACCACCTTTGCTGTCTTCGGCTTTGTCGCTGGGACGTTTCTCAACTACTGTGAGATACCCTGATGCATCTCTCCCTCCATCAATGCTTCAATGCTAACGGTCTGCTAGTCGGTGCGAAATCAACTCTTGCGTTCGGAGGTGTCGGATATGCCGTCTACGCAGCGTCGTTCCTGTGCTACAACCACACAGAGAACCGCCCATTTGTTATCTTTGCGGGTGCGCTGTTGGGTGTTTGTGCTGCGCTGCTGTGGTGTGCTCAGGGAACTATCATGATGGTACGTCCATCTCCACATCGAAAGAGGATGCGGCGGCGCTAATTCGTGTGCCACACAGTCATACCCGATCGAGAGCGAGAAGGGGAGATACATCGGCATGTTTTGGGGGATCTTCAACACTGGTGCTGTTATTGGCTCGATCATTCCAATCGGTAGGCCAAAGCTCTCCGTTACGAATTCGGTGGCGTCATTGCTAAACATGAGTCTCTTCCAATAGCTGCGAATTGGAACGACCCAAACGCACTTCACGTCTCTGACGGCACCTACATTGGGTTTCTCGTCCTTATGCTAGCCGGTGCTTTCCTCGCTTTCTTCCTTGTCCCACCAGACAGAATCATCCGTAAGGACGGCACCCGCGTGCAACGGATCCAGCACCCCTCAGCCATATCCGAGATTAAAGGGCTCTGGGCCACCCTAAAGAGCGACTCCTACATCTTGCTTCTCTTCCCATTTTTCTGGGCGAGTAACTGGTTCTACACATATCAGCAAAACAGCTACAATGTGTACATGTTCAACCTCCGTGGGAGAACATTCACAAACTTGTGGTACTGGCTGGCGCAGATTATTGGCGCATTGATGTTTGGATTTTTCTTGGACAATAAGAAGATGTCGAGGAGAACAAGGGCGATTTCTGGATGGGTTATTCTTTTTGCGGTTGTTAATGCAACATGGGGAGGTGGGCTTAAGCCGCTTATTGGTTCCACCCGCGAGAAGGTGGCACTTGAGCAGAATCCCAATTTGGATGTCTTTGGTGAGTGGCATTGCCGTAATATCTTTGCGAAGGCGGATTACTAATTTTGTTAGATACGGATTACACATGGTATTTGATTCTGTACCTCTTCTACGGGTTCCTCGATGCCGTTTGGCAGACATACGCATACTGGCTCATGGGCGCTCTCTCAAACGAGCCTCGCAAGCTAGCCTACTTTGCCGGGTTCTACAAAGGGATCCAGTCTGCCGGTGCCGCGGTCGTGTGGAGTCTTGACGCCAATAAGCACAGCTACTACGTTCTGTAAGTACCCGCTATTCCGCAGTCATTATACACTCATTTAGGTATCATTACTAATACCAACTAGGTTTGGAACATCATGGGGTCTGTGTGTTGTAGGAATGCTCTTTGCCATTCCAGTCATCTGGTGGAGAGTACACGACACGGAGATCACTGAGTTGGACTTTGTGAGGCCGGACGAGAAGAACATGAGGGTGAGCGAGGGCGAGGGCGAGGAGTCGAGGGCTTAGATGCGGGATTGCATTTGATACAGGGCCCTTTGGAGATGAGGCGGCTTTTTTCTCTTTTTCTTTCCTCTTAGCGAATAGCCTTTCGTATACCCATTTTTTCTTTCTTAGTTCATGATAATGATGTGATGTGATTTAATTTACATGAAGTTGCTTTCCGAGCACTACGAGAAATATAGTTACTCTTGATAATGATACACATGTGTTTGTACGATATCAAAAGTGGTCCATTCCATCGTACCACCCCTCTAAAAGAGGGTGGGCCATATTCGAGTATTACGTACATAAATGCACTTGACTCCTTGGCCTTCGTCCTCCTCAACTCTATTTTTACCATCAAACTCAAAGCCACCACAGCGCCCATTGGTTCCAAGATCTCCATCCTCGTATCGCCCAAATGTTACCTATACAGCTTCACGTAACCCTAACCCTGCCTCACCAGACAAAGGTCATATGTACATATTCCTTTCCGAAACAATAAATTGAAAGACGGTTATTAGAAGGAGCTTCATCTCAATAAGGTTCCAGGGGCAGGGGTGACACAAGGCACTTATGTCGGTTTTGGGGCTGTTTCATGGAGGGTGTAGGATGCGGATAGCTTGGTCCTTCTGGGGATTGCTGGCTGGCTGGTGTATGGTGCGAGAGGTCGTAGTAGATTAGAGGATAAGGGCGGGGTTGAGGGGGGGCCAGAATGATACTATGAACCAATCAGCTATCTGTGTCTACTCTAGATGGATAGGTAGGTAGCCACTCGGCACCGTTGGTTAACGACTGGCTTCACCGGGGGTGGATGGGATCACTGGTCGGCTCTGCCGGTATCTTCTAGGGCCTGCACTGGTCGCTCGTTGGATGCTGCGTATTGGTCGGGGTGTGTGGTTAGGAGCGGGGAGAGAAGGGGTTTGTGTTTTTGTTTGGTTGGGGAGTTTGGTTTGGGATGGTGGGTGTCTGTGGGTGTCTGTGGGTGGCTGCGAGACTGGATGATGGGTGGAAATGGATATTGGCGGTTCGAAACTACAGGTAGGTACGTAGATGTAGGTATATACTTATGTAAGCCCTATCCAGTCAGCAAGGACTGGCACCGGTGAACTCAAGCGTTGATAGCGCGAGACTGACGGTATGGAGAATTTGGTATTGATTTGTGAGGGGTGGTCGCGTGGGCTCGATAGGTGGAGGTGAAACTGCACTTTATCTGCCATGGCTGCGGGGTTGAATTTGCGTGGTGCTGCTCTGGCTATTGGGATTTGACTGTTATTGGGGGAGGGGCCCGGGGGGGGGGGGGGGGGGAGGTGGATTGGAGGTATGAGGCGGCTTGAGGTGGATGTTGTTGGAGTAGAGATGTTCATTTGGATATAAGTACTTGTGGAGTACCATGTTGCTTGCAATTGATGGTTCTGTACCGGAGGTATCGTAAGGTACTGGTCTGTCACTTCTTCATATGCATGTGGCGCTTTGGAAAAACTTGTGGGCTGGCTATGAGGTCCTTACATGTAGTTTTTGAACCTCTGAGAAATGAACCTTGAAAGGCAAACAGGAACTTGATATAAAGGTGTTATGTTCTGACCCGGTGTTGAAATGATTTATGGGAGCGCTTGTGTTGCAATGATTAACCTTAATTGTATACATGTGTGTATGTACATGTATGTTCCATATCATGTTTCGTTTGCTACCGCTCATGTCATGTAATTAAAATTGTTGTACAGATTGCACAATGGTGAGAGAGTAATATATAAGTGAATAGCTGCCTCAATCTTTGCGGCTTTCGAGGACGCTTAAGAAGTGGATCCTATTAGGAATGTCCTCGAAATATTGCCCTTTTCTTTTCTTTTCTTTTCTTACTTTTTTTTTGAGGAAGGTGTAGGTAGGTTCAGGGTGAGCAAAAAGCCATAGTTTCTTTTTAGCATTTTCTTTCTTGACGTTACACTCATCCCAATTGGTCATATAGGGTGTGTGCATGTGTTGTTGTGGACAAGCTAGAGGTGGCCTCGAAAGTTCTTGACTAAAGAAGAGGTACATAATGTATGAGGAGGAAATACGTACATGTAAGCATCACCAACTTGACCAATTGAACCTACAAGTACATACATACCTTAGATACATCATATCTAGGGGATGAGAATAGACGATTAAGTCGTTTGAAAAATTTCTTTGTCATTTTTCACTAATTCACCCTAGGCCCTGGGTGAAGTCTTTAACTTTATGCTAAGTAGCTGCTAGTGAAGCTTTATTTCTGATTCTCTAGCAATAAAGATACCTATCCTTCCCCTTCTTCCTCCCAAAACCTCGGCCCCAGACTACAGCCACCGCTGTCACTATCGCTATCAGCATCATCAACAGTATAAAGTAGGTTAATCCATTGTGATATTAAGAATAACCACCACTGAAAACCATCACTAATAGTAGTAAATAATATGGTTCAAGATTAAAACAATAGGTAATGAAAGAGGTCGTTTACCTCTAAATGAATATCTTAGAACAGCAGTCACTGGGTCTCTATATTTACATCGACAGGAGGGTACGTCCTCCTCCTCCTTTTCCTCTTCTTCTTGAATTCTACCCATTCTCCCCCTTCTCCTTCTTCCCCTCCGCTTCCTTGTCTTCCTTCTCCTTCTACTCCTCCTCCTTTTCCTTCTTGTTCCCCTTCTCCTTCTATTCCTTTTACTCCTTCCTCTGCCTCTTCTCCTCCTCCTTCTTCTTCTACGCCTCCTTCTACTCCTCCTACTTCTTCTACGCCTCCTTCTACTGCCCCTTCTTCTACTTCTCGTTCTCCCCCCCCTCCTTCTCCTTCTCCTTCTCCTTCTCCTTCTACTGCCCCTTCTTCTACTCCTTCTCCTTCCTCTCTATTCTCTGATAACAGCATATCTTTACCGAGGAGTAGTTTTAACAGGCGGGTCTTTTCCTTCTGGAAAAGCATTCCGCAGAATTCCCGGTTGTTGAAAGAATAGAAAAGCTCATTCCTTTCCCCCGTAAAGATGCGCTCGGGCCAATGAGCCCCTACACCTGCCAGAATGGCGGCGATAATTTCAAATAAAACTAGGGAAATGGTGTTAAAATAGTCCCAGGGAGTTTTAATTGCGGGTTCGGGGATGTGCTTGGCAATTGTTAGACATTCGCAGAGTTTCAGAAACGCCAATAGTGTGCCGGAGGTTCCAAGGACATAACGAGAATATTTTTTGAACTTCTCGGGAGTATTTGAGAGATGGTGCAACCACAGGTGCTCCGCTAGTTTTACGGCGACAAGTGCTACACTCGCAAAACCGACTGCGCGCGGTTTGTAACCCCGGAAGGGTATGTTTCGGAAAAGGAGTAAATGAATTATAATATATGTAATATTGCTATTACTCCCAAGGTGATCTTGAACCTGACTGAGACTAAAATAGCATTATGCCCTGAGGGCTGCAGCAATTCATCCTCATCATCCTTGCTTTCAACTCGTTCGCATGTAGAAGATAAGCGCTCGAATTTTCTATGAGTTTTCCCCTAATCATAGATTAGTAACGATCGTATATCTGTCAGACTCGAGGACTCACCTCCTTGCATCACTACGGCAGTTTCGGTAGGACTTAAAAGAAATGCGCGTTTCCTCTAAGAGTATATTCATGTCTTCATCATCAAATGGTTGGTCGTTGTCGTTGTCGTTTGATGGCAACCATGGTTCATACATAAAGAGAATTGTTTTTCGGGCCGGGTCTAAAGATGACGGAAGGTTGATTTAGGATTTTGGTGGTTATGGTGATGGTGATCCTGATGATGATGCTGATGCTAATGGTAATAAGGAAGAGAGATGGAAAGAGAAGAAGGAGATAGAAATGATATTAGCTCCTTGGCTCTACAACGGCCCATAATTAACACCTGACCTACAGGTAGTTACAAGTCCTTTATATCGCTAGCTAGGCCTGTCCAACTGTTGGAGTGACGGTCATTAGTATCCAGTGGAGGAAGTATCAAAGGGGCTCTCAGTGACTAGGTCCCTTACCTGTACCCGCACCCACTGTCATTTTCCTTTTATTCTTCTTTTCCTTTTGTGTCACAAATGATCATCACTGTACATTTATCAATCAATCAACCAAACCATCTCAACACCAACACCCAGCACAGAATGATGAGGGGCCGGGAAAAGATAATGTACTTATACCTGTCGACTGTAAAGCTCATGCACATAAGGGATATCTACAGAAGGGCCAGTACCCAATCAATCGATTAATTAATCGATATTTTTTGTTTAATTCATTCATATGAAGCCTATTAACCAACATGTTTTTAATAAGAGTAGATGATCAAGTCGTTGAGCAAAACTACTTCGTCATTTTTCACCAATTCGTAGATTTTGGTTGGGACTTTTAGCTTTACGCTAGTGGGGCCTTATTTCTGACCCCCCCAGCTATATAAAGGTACCTCTCTTCACTTTTTCTTCTCTCTAAAACCTCGTCATAGTCGATCATCATCATCATCATCGCCATCACTACCACCATCATCACCCAAGGGTAAGGTAGGTAAGTCAGATCCATCGTGCCAATTGGTATAGCCACTAGCTACTCATAGCGGGGGCAGCAGCAGCAGCAGCAGCAGCGGTATACTACAGTAGCAGTGATGGCAGCAGAATACATGTAGTGGCAGCGCAGCTAGCAGCAGTAGTAGCAGCAGATACGAGATAAATAACGTCGACGGACATGTAGATATCCCGTACCCATAGTGGGTGGCGTGGTTTGGGGGTGGGGTGATAGGTAGAAAAAAGGGTCATATATTTGACTCTAAACGACTACTATGTAGTCATTTAGGAACGATGGTCATATAAATGACAATTTTAAAAGATCCAGTCATTTAGTCACTAATGATTTCGTCACCTTTATACAGTAAATGACAGTCACAGCTTATCTTATGCTCCTAGAGACATTTTGTTTGAGTGAAAACAGGGAGACATGCAAGCCATACAACAGAATTAATAGTGGATTAGTCGGGGGGCTACTTGCATATAGAACCTTACGATTTAATCAATAAAACCAATCAACCAACATTTTAAGATCTAGATGATATTGCATGTAATCAATAAATTAAACAAAAAAAACAAAAAACAAAAAATCATAAGGTACATACTAAGAGAGTAGGCCGAGTGAGAGGCTGTGTCCGAGTGATAAATTGTGGATACATACCCGTATCCCAATTTTATCATCCTACATCGGGCCTACAACCTTTTACTTTTCTTTTTTCTTCTTATTTCGAGATATATCTTGGAAGGGGTTAGATACATTACCGTCAGAATAAGTGAAAAAAATAAGCTCCCGGCAGATTGCTCCTTGTGCGCCTTCACTAAAGGCTTTTCGTTTTCTTTTGCACTGGTTTGGGTGGAAATATTAAATAGGAGTAACGAGAGAAGACATATATCACTTTTGTTCAGATGCTTTGAAAATGTGTTGTGCGTAATATATTTAAATACATATGTTCGATATTGGAAAATCTCTACACATTCATTTATATATACAAGAGGTTTCTGGCCTTCGGCCGCCGGTACTATATCTATATCAATTAGTCCAATATACAGGCAAGCCGCTTTGCGGCTTATTTTCTCTATTTGCCTAAGCCTATTACTATATCTGCTTGATCTGGTCGATATCATGTGCCTTTTCTGATATCCCCCATATATCAGTGGGAAAATTTCTCCAGTTCAAGCTGCAACTATCCCTTCAGTTTAACAGCCACCAAGCCGCTAGAATCGAACTACTGATCGATTCCCAGAACCAGTTGAAAACTATTAACAGTCTTCTTGAAATAGGACACTCGGCACGTTTCATAGTATTGGAGGATTCTCATCACTTCATTATAGTATTTGTCATCGGCGTATGACTCACTTTCCTATTAATCATTCTATTTACTCACACGTCCATGACTCATTGTATTTCTTTTGTACTACCTATCATTAGTATAAATACGGGGCATTCCCCCTCAGATAGAACAATTAACACGATCAACTACTTCACTTCTCCTACATACTTTCTCTAGGTTATGAGCCCGGAGACCACTCACGCTTATACACTCTTCACCATTTCTGCCACAAAGTACACTTTCTCGTTTCACTTTGTGTTTGGGGAATTGCCAGTGCTAAGCGATAATTCTGTAGCGTTTAAACTGATGATATTGGAAACCGGATTCCCTTGACTTGATGGTTGATGATACCCTCAAGTCTTCGCAGAATCTTGCCCTATTTATACATGTTGGAATCTATGCCAAGGCCCGCCTTCTAATACTAACTGATACAACGACAATAGAATCATCAGCAAGCTTAACAATTTCTGTAAAGTGTCTCCTGAGTCTCCAGAGAATCAAAATCTGTTTTGTGTCTCAGGAGAACCTCAGGAGACACAGGAGACTGTTGGGAGACTGCTAAATATATTCAATCTTGCTGATGATAAGATAATGCTCCCGAAGATAACCCAGATAGAAAAGCGCCCCCGCATAGTTCCGCCCTCCACTCTAAATCCGACACGTAACCATGAACCTTGCAATTGCCAGTCATCGGGCTACATCATACTATGGTCCTAGACCTACTTCCCTAAGTAGAATAGCCTGCAGCCATAAGCCCCGCTTCCTATTCTATTTCGGGTGAGACACCCAATAGTAAGCGTGCCGTCACTATAGTATAATGCTAGTGTGGTAACACCGCGTGCCCCTACACTACCCGATACCTTTCTATGCTTGTCCTTCCGTTACCCAACTATCCTCGCATCACATCCCATCACTCGTTTTCCTCACTGTCCTAAGCCTCTAGAACAGTGTTCCGTGATTCCTGTAACACTTTGTAACGGCACTAGTATATTTCGGCTAAGGCGATAGATTGAATCGTGAAGAGGAGGTATTGCGTAGTTAAACTAGGATTTGTAATGGGGTTTCTATTATGTTCTTTCAGTTTCTGTTACACAAAGGTATGAGTCATCATCAGACAAGGGTATTGAATATATAAAGAATTGTTGTCTCGTGCCATTTCTTGTTTCCTTTCCTTTCCTCTTCCCCTCATGCAACCTCTGTACCTTCTACTACGAATATAACTTTGTCCTACGTTATCTCATAGGGTTTACCTTGATCCTCAATCTGGTCAAACCATTCCATAGTCCACAGCTCCGAATACTTATACACCTCGTCCTTGTCTTGGTTGTATTCCTTGTCACCATGGCCCATTGCCCCATAGCCCTGTGATACACTTCAATCATGTCTGAGAGGAGCATTGAAATTCCCCCACTCCCATGCAAGTTGGATGGTCAAGGCCATTACATTGTATGGAGGGACCTTGCTATCCGCATGTTGAAAGTTCACGATTTGTGGAACTTGGTCAATGGTTCGAGCAAGCGTCCCGTGTTGACAACCACCACCACTACTGTACCTACCACGTCACCTCAAGCATCAGGAAGCGCCGCTGAGGCTGATGAAGACGAAGAAGAAACCCCCGACAACACCGAAGAAATCAGCGACTGGGACAAAAAGGATAACCTTGTGGTCGTATTCCTCCAATCTAACATCGAATTCGAAGTTATTCTCACGCTCACACCGGCCGACACTGCTCACCACCTCTGGACTCAGCTTGAGGACAGATTTGATCAGAAAACCGTCGCCTCCCTCCATTCGCTTCTCGCTAATGTCGTAACCCTACAGTACACACCCGACAAGGGTATCAAGGAACATCTAACCCAGTTTAACACTCTTTGGTCATCTCTCCTCACTAGAACTAGTAACTCTACGGACAAAATCAAAGACCCACTCGGTTACCACCTTCACCAACTCGCATCTGTTTCAGAAGCGAAGGCATCCTTCCTACTTCTCTCATTCCGGCACGAATCCCTCGAATCAGTCGTTGACAACCTGCAAACCAAGCCCAATGTCTCCTTCGATGACGTTTATGAAAAGCTGTTGGACCTGGACTCACGGTGCAACAACGATGCACAGGCGGCTGGAGAAGCCTACACGATCAGTCGAGGAAACCAAGGACATGGAAACAACAACAGAGTCAGGAAGCCACGTAACAACGAAATAGGAAATCGGGATGTCTTATGCACCTGGTGCACCAAGAATGGAGAATATACAAAAGGCCACATGCACAAAAACTGCCGAAAACTCAAAGCTTTCAGAGACAAGGAGAAGTCCGCTGCATCCGGCAACCTCAATGTCGCGTCTGGTACTGCATTTCAAACAAAACTCGACCCCTCTTGGATCCCCGATCTTTCTGGCCTTCCTGCACTCGAAGAAACCGATGTATTCACAATGCCGGTTGACTTCGACCTCACCAGCTTCTCAGATGACACCTCGGACATTACCATGGAAGACTACTTTGATTTCATTGCAGGACCTTCCACTTCCGATAACAAGGCATGGATCTTCGACTCTGGCGCAACTAACTATATGACCAGAGCGCTGGTTACCGACCCCACTCCCCATACTGGAACAGTTACTGTTGGAGGAGGTCGCAAACTTCAGATAACCGGAATTGGCAACGTCACCATCAACGGATCACATGTCCTGATTACTCTGCAGAACGTGTTCTTGATCCCCGAAGTTGGCAACACCAACTTGATGTCTTGGTCCTGCATCGCCAAAAAGGGATTTACAACAATTGGGACAGAAGACAGCTTTACCATCTACAAACTGAATAGCAAGGAAATCATCGGGATCGCTAACGCAAATATTACTGGTCTTTACATTTTTGAAACCAAGGAACCCTGCGCACACCTCTCTGCCGCCACCAGTTTCTATGACTGGCACCAACGGCTTGGACACCTTCCCGCTTCCTCGTTCTTACGGCTTCGCACCATGGTTGCCCACCCCAAGTCACTCCCCACATCTGGTCATATGGAAACATGC
This sequence comes from Morchella importuna, assembly GCF_003444635.1. Classification (NCBI taxonomy): domain Eukaryota; kingdom Fungi; phylum Ascomycota; class Pezizomycetes; order Pezizales; family Morchellaceae; genus Morchella; species Morchella importuna. The sequence continues at coordinate 53,303 of NW_025763455.1, read as the reverse complement.
AATACATGTGAACTCACCAAATCAACCAAATCTCACCTCGCTGCCCTCACTGAACCACAATCCAAACAACCACTGGAACTGATACACTCAGATCTAAGCGGCAATTTCTCGACTCCTTCTCTGGGCAGTTTCAGTTACTACATCACTTTCATCGACGATTACTCCAGGTACACTCACCTCTATTTCCTTAAAAGTAAATCAGATGCAGCAGCTGCCACAGAACGATATATCGCATACATGGAAAATCAACTGGATAAAACGGTTAAACGGTTTCGAAGCGACAACGGTGGCAAGTACATCTCCAACGACCTCCAACAATTTTTCGCCTCCAAAGGCATAAAGCATGAATTCACTGTACCTTACTCTCATTAATCAAATGGAACAGCAGAACGCTTCCACAGGACTATAGCAACAATGGCACGATCCGCCCTGCTCGACCACAACCTCACAAAAAATCTATGGTCAGAAGCGATCAACACCATGGTACACGTCAAAAACCATCTCCCGCACAAATCACTCCTGCACATGACACCATACGAAGCACTTACTGGAAAGAAACCCTTCATTGGGCATCTCTGATCCTTCGGTAAAACCATGTTCATACACATACCCGTCGAAGCACGATCAGCAAGAACAAAACTGGATGCAAGGGCCATAACGGGACAATTCTGCGGATATGGAGACTCTGAAAAAATCTTTCGCGTCTACATACAATTGCAAAGGAAAGTAGTTCTCTCTCGTCATTTTAGGTTTAAAGGTACATCCGTAGGGGAAGAAATCGAAGTTAAAACAAAAACCGATACACCCCCTAAACCAAAACAAATTGAGATCAAACAAGAACCACCCTCACGTCCGTCAACACCCAAACAACATAGAACATATGACGGCGACCCAAGTGACGACTATATGATTAACCAACAGATAATGCGCGAAACGATGGAACATTTCTCCGACACTGATTCGGAAGACCACGCAAGTATAGTGGAGGCCGGCTATACGAGGCCCACCACTGAACGTACCCCGCATGATGATAATGAAACAGATACTGATTAACCGAGGTGTAACCCAGTATGGGATCGGAAAGCCCCGGTCAGATACGGACACAACATTCAGCATGACTCCACCCTAACAGACCCAACAAACTATCACCAAGCGATCAATAGTCCTGACTCCGAAAAATGGCAGAATGCTATGAAAGTTGCACTCGACTCACTCGCAAGGAATAACACATGGAATCTGGTCAACACACCGGATCACCGCAAATTGCTCGACTGCAAAGGGGTATACAAAATCAAACTCGGGCCCGATGGCAACCTCATTCGATACAAAGCCCGACTAGTTGCAAAAGGTTTCTCACAGGTCCCTGGTCAAGATTTCGATCAAACCTACAGCCCCATTACACAATACTAATCCATCAGACTACTCCTCGCTCGCTGCCTTCAAACCGGTGGCCAATGCGATCAGATGGACGTCACAAGCGCATTCCTATACGGCGAACTCAGGGAAGAAATCTATATGAAATCTCCTCCAGGCTACCCTACTCCCGGCAAAGCATGCAAACTAATCAAATGCATCTATGGCCTCAAACAATCATCAAGGGCATGGTACGCCCGCCTCTCTAAAGCGCTAATCAAAATACGATTCAGAAAAGCAGACTTCCACCCTTGTGTCTTCATACACAAAACAGGGGAAGTTGTCATTGCAATCTATGTGGACGATATCCTCATCTTTTACTGGTCTGCTGAACGCAAGAACCGTGTCAGTCTCCTCCTCCACTCTGAATTCGAAATGACGGAAACTGGCACAGCCAACTGGGCACTCGGAATCCACCTGATCCACACTAAAACTGGCATTATCCTATCACAAGAAGCCTGTTACAGGAACTACGGAACACTGTTCTAAATACTTAAAACAGTGAGGAATACGAGTGACGGATTGCGATGCGACGACGGTCGGGTAACGGAAGGACAAGCATAGAAAGGTACCGGGTAGTGTGGGGGCACGCGGTGTTACCACACTAGTACTATACTATTGTGACGGCACGTTTACTATTGGGTGTCTCACCCGAAATAGAATAGGAAGCGGGGCTTACGGCTGCAGGCTGTTCTACTTAGGGAAGTAGGTCTAGGATGATAGTATGGTACGACCCGATGACTGGCAATTGCAAGGTTCATGGTTACGTGTCGGAATTAGAATGGGGGACGGAACTATGCGGGGGGCGCTTTTCTATCTGGGTTATCTTCGGGAGCTTGATCTTATTCTATTATCGTTGTATCAGTTAGTATTAGAAAGCGGGCCTTGGCATAGGTTCCAACATGTATAAATAGGGCTTGATTCTGCGAAGACTTGAGGGTATCATCAACCATCAAGTCAAGGGAATCCGGTTTACAATATCATCAGTTTAAACGCTACAGAATTATCGCTTAGCACTGGCCATTTCCCCAAACACTATATTGTACCTTATCCCTAACTTTACTCTTTACCTATCGCATATACCACCAAAAGTCTCAATAAGACAACTACTCGCTTAAACCTATACTCTGAGTATTTTGCTTAGTGGCGGATAGTCACCGTGCTCTCAGTAGAAGAATAAGTGCTTAGTCTCTTAGAAAGACCAAGGTACTATATGCACCCCCGAGTGGCAACAGCAGCCATCAACAACTACCTTTGTGCTACATCCTTCATCGTTCGAAGAGGAAGCGCCGAACATCTATACTGCGGATACCTCCACTACACAGGTTTCTTCACAGAAGCAGGAACTACCGCTACCTTCGAGGAACACGACCCCGAAATCCTCAACTACCCAGAACTCTTCCCAATCAAGATCACCCTCTCCCAACGGTCTTTCGGACTTGCTCACCCAGCCCCCTGGTTCATTGCTCAACCCTGGTGCAGAAGGCAACCACAGCTCAAACTCGAGCAACTTAGCGATGTCAAGGGCTCATCAGCAACGATCGGAGGAAGACTACAACATGGAGAGCTCAATCGCCTTGAGAGATCGAGGTATATTGGAGACCCAGGCGAAGAGGCGCCACAGGAAAGAGAGAGATGTGCCGATAGGCTCCCTCTTCGCATTGACGAGGCAGGAAGAATCATATGGGCAAGCGAGGAGGCGGCAGGTAGACCACAGGGAGTTCTCCCCATACGTCACCCCCATCAGAGAGAGATCCTCTACTCAGAGGCCCTCGGCGCCTCGGGTAATGGACGACGACGAGGACACCAACATGGACGTGGAGGAACGACGAGTGGAGAACCCTTTCGGCGATCTTATTGGGCAAGAAGTCCAGCGACAAGGGGCCCCGTGGTGCAGCAGCTCAGCCGCGGAATCGAGGAACTCAGCATGCACGTACGGGATATTCCCATCCTCAGGGAACTCACCCGTCAGCAGCAGGAGTATACCAACAAAATCGTCGAAGACCTCCATGCCAAGTTCGCTGGGGACAGAGCCGAGCGCGACAATCAGCTCAACCAGGTCATGGCTCAGCTACGAGCGGAATCCACCGCCGCTACCAGCAACCTCGGTCAAGTCCTTGGGCAGATCGTCGAGGCGACTAGGGCGCATCAGGAGAGGCAGGAGCGACAGGATCAGCACATAAACGCGCTGACCAACTTCGTCCAGCAACTCCCAAAAGATGGCCCTGTACAGATACCCGCGGAGGTTATGGCTGCCCTCGAGAGGATGGAACGGGACAGACAAGCTGCGATGGAAGACCAATTCGCAGGTACGAAAAAGAACCTGGAGGAGATCATCGAGCAAATGCGGGTGGCAGCCAATAGAACGGCAGCAGCCCCCGAAGGCTCAGGAGGCGGAGGCGTAGTACCCCCCCAACCTCCACAGAACCCCCCTAGCAATTCCGGAGAAAGACCGGAAGGATCAGGGAGCCAACCCCCCGTGCCCCCTCGCTCCGAGGCAAGGGGAAGCCAGCAAAGTGAGCAGGGAGGCAGGGGAGGCAACGGCAATAACGGCAATAACGGCAACGGCGGAAACCGCGCAAGACCACGAGGCCCATCCCCCTCAGACTCATCCAGCTCCTCCGATTCAGAAGACGATCGTCGAGCACGCGAACGAAGGCAGAGAAGACGGGAGGAGCGAAGGCGCCGTAACAGGCAGCAAGAGGTAGACCTCATGCACCCCCCTCGCGCCACCCTGGGTGATACGCCAAAACAGGCAAAAATCCCCTTCTCCGGAAAAGCCGACGAAGATGTGCGACACTGGATCGACCAAATGGAAGTCTTAATTGAACTTCAGAGGAAAGTCCGGTGGGACGACCAGACCAAGATCCTGTGGGCATCCCTGGAACTTACCGGGAGTGCGGCAAAATTCTGGCGAAACTTCGTGGAACGATTATCGGTTGATCCCAGCATCGGGACATGGGAAAATTTCAAAAACGAATTACGGATTCAATATGGCAATCGGACGAGTCAAGAACAGGCCAAGCAGAAGATGGATAAGCTCCGTCAAACTGGCATGATCGATGACTACATCAATGAGATGCAGAATCTGGAATGGGACGCGAAGGTCGGGCCCATCGTAATGAAATCCATGATCCTAACAGGAATAAACTCCTCGCTGGAACAACGCCTCTCGAACGCGATCGAGGAACCAGAAGATTTCGCGGAATGGCTAGCCTGGGTTAGGAAGGTCGGACGTAAGGATCACGAGGTGAAGGCCCGGAAAGAGATCTTACGTGGCAAGGATGTCGTGAAACCTCGTGAGGAAAAATCGGAACGGCGAAAATCGCGCAACCCCGCACCTCGGAAAACTTTTTCCGCGCCAGCACACAACTCCAAGGCCTCGGATGACTTAGGTGTCACCAAGGACGAAAAAGAGAAGTGGCAAAAGGAAGGAAAGTGCTTCCATTGTGGTAGAGATAACCACTTCGCGAAAGATTGCGTGGCGACGAGTAAGGTCAGGTTAACCGACCTGAAGAGGAAACGGTATCCTTCCGGAGGAAAGGACCACGGAAGGGAGGGTGAAAAGAAGCGGAAATTGGGCCCCCAGAATGAGGCTTTTAGGGCAAGGATTACAACTTTGGAGGATCAAAATTGATTGGGTATTTCTATTTTTCGGTGTTTTATACTGCGTTACGGTTTCTTCTTTTTGGTTATTTGAAACAAGGTTTTTATGTACTACGGTTATTCTTATCGGTTGGCTACGGGATTTTTCTATATTTGTTTTGCTACACGCGCGGAAATTCAATTCTCTTTACACACACTCTGAGGATGGGGTTACACCCCGAAACGCCTGGTGCGTAAGTGTTGTACCATGATCTTCATCAAACACTCGAACTCTCTATATAAACCCCCTCACCCCGCGCTCAACGAAGAAAAAATCATCGAAAACCACACCTAGAACCAATACAAAACCTTTATCAAACCAACATACAAACATGTCTTCCAACACACAAGAAACCCGCCTCGAGATCGAGATCTCTTGGGATCACCCCGCAACTAGTACCAAACATGTCGCAACAGTCAACGCACTCTTGGATAGTGGCACAGAAGATTGGATCATGTCTTGGGACTGTATCCACCGCGCGAAAATACCCACCCAACCTCGACCAAAGCCTCTCATCATCAGACAGGCCGATGGCACCCCTATGCCCAATTCCGGCACCCACATCACTCAACCCCTTACCCTCCGCATCGGCAACCATCTGGACAGGGCTATCACCTGTGAAGTTGGCTCGTTTGCAGGAGAGGACCTCGTCATACCACATCGATGGCTCAAGGAGCATCAACCAACCATCCATTGGGGACTCAACAGTGTTAGCTTCCATAGCAACAACTGTATAGTCAATGGATGCTTCGTATCAGTCGAAGACATATACGATCAAGACCCAGAAGAGCTGGTCATCAGGCTGTTGAGGGCGTCACCCAAGAAGCAGATGACGATCGAGCAACACCCCTTTTGGGCAAGAGCATCGGTAAACGAGGCTCTCGTTAGTGCTATACCGGTGGAGTTTCAGGAAAATGCCGACGTGTTTTCCAAGGAAGGAGCCGCTCGACTACCTGACCACTCTGAATGGGATCATACCATTCCTCTTATGGAAGGAAAGCAGCCGCCGTGGGGACCAATCTATTCGCTCTCCCCACCTGAAGACAAGGCACTTCGGGAATATTTGGACGAAAACTTGCCCTCCGGCAAAGTAGTCCCCTCCACTAGTCCCGCAGCGGCACCCGTCCTGTTCGTTCCGAAAGCTAATGGTAAGCTTCGGTTATGTGTCGACTTTCGTGGTTTGAATGGAATCACAATTAAGAACCGTTATCCACTGCCACTCATGAACGAGCTGGCCGACGCAACGAAAGGAGCACTCTACTTCACGAAGATAGACCTGAAAAATGGCTATAATCTGATTAGGATTGCTAAGGGCGAAGAATGGAAAACCGCTTTCCGAACGAAATACGGCCTCTTCGAATATAGAGTAATGCCTTTTGGCTTGACCAATGCTCCTGCGTCGTTTCAGGTCATGGTCAATACCATATTCAAGGATCTTCTGGACCAAGGCGTAGTAGTCTACCTGGATGACATCTTAATGTATTCAAAGACTAGAGAAGAGCATACGACTCTTGTACGAGAAGTTTTGGAGCGACTGCGACGACACCACCTATACGGAAACCTCGAGAAAACGGAATGGTATCAACAGGAGGTAGAATTCCTGGGATTTATACTATCAGGAAAGGGGAACCAAGTATCACCAAAGAAAGTCCAGGCGATCGAAGGTTGGTTAGCCCCAACCAAGGTCAAGGAACTTCAATGCTTCCTCGGTTTCGCCAATTTCCTAAGACGGTTCATCCACCGATACTCTGAGGTTTGCAGACCCATGACCGATCTCCTGAAGAAAGGTTCTGTATGGAAATGGGGCAGGGAACAGCAAGACGCGTTCGACGAGCTCAAGAGGAGATTTACGTCTGCTCCAATACTCCGACACTATGACGAACACCGCGAAGCAATCGTGGAGACTGATGCGAGTGATTGGGCCGAGGCCGCAGTACTCTCTCAGGTGTTCGAGGACGGTATTCTACATCCGGTAGCTTACCACTCTCGCAAGTTCAACGAGGCAGAAGTAAACTATGAGATCTATGACAAGGAGATGCTCGCAATAGTTTCTGCTCTCTTGACTTGGAGACACTGGCTGGAAGGGACGGACATCCCTATCCAGATACATTCGGATCACCAAAACCTGCAGTATTTCACAACGACCAAGAAGTTGTCGAGAAGACAAGCCAGATGGGCCGAGAAGATAGCACCTTTTCGCTTCAAGATCCATTACCGACCAGGCGAAAAGAACGGCAAGCCAGATGCACTCACAAGGCGTCCGGAGTTCGCAATGGAAGGGGGAGTAATGCGTGAGCAGCCCGTAAAACAGCTACTCAGCGCAGAACAGTTTGTCAGAAAATCACGGACCAGCATAGAAACTGGGTCTGAGATGATTGGCAACCCCGAAGAGGAATGGAATCAGTTGGATCAGTGGTACGACATACCAAGCGTAGAGCTGCCTCAGCCACTACAGGGTTGGTATGAACAGGAAAGACGATGGGTTCGGAGGATGGTTCCGGATGAACACCTCCCTGACTCAAACCTTGAGATCTTTGGACCACCGGAGGCTGCTATCGTAAAGATAGAGCCTGCCGCTGAATGGAGTCCCGATTCGAATGACCCCACCCACGATGGTCGATGGGTAGTACCGGGCTACGCGGTCAAGCAGGTCATCGAGGAACACCACGATCGACCCGTAGCGGGGCATCTAGGAAGGGATAAAACCCTTGAGTTGATCGATAGGAACTACTGGTGGCCAGGAATGTCCACGGATGTAGCCAACTTCGTCAAGACGTGCGACGTGTGCCAGAGAGCCAAGCAACGTCGGAGACACTTGTCACTCCCTCAACCCCTAGAGTTAGCCACCACACCTTGGACGGATATCTCGATGGATTTCGTAGTAGAAATGCCTAAGGAGAAATCAGGATTCCGCAACGTATTGGTAGTCGTGGACCGTTTTACGAAGATGGCTCACTTCATCCCAATGACGGGAATCAACGCGGAACAAACCGCCAACGCATTCGTCAAAGACATCTGGCGTTTCCACGGACTTCCTAGGAGCATCGTCTCAGACAGAGGAACGCAGTTCGTGTCAGCATTCTGGGCGGCAATTACGGACAGACTGGGGATTCGTAGAAGACTCTCCACCTCATTCCACCCCCAAACCGACGGCCAAACAGAGCGGACCAACCAACACATGGAAGGTTATATTCGGGCATATACGGTAGGAACAGGCAAGAAATGGAAGGACCTGTTACCTATCTGTGAATACGCCTACAACAATGCGAAGCATACGTCAACGGGGCAATCGCCGTTCTACTGCAATTATGGCTTCCACCCTCGAACGGATTGGCCTACGGATGCAGAGATCGAACGATTAGACGCCAACGGGAACAACTACTTGGATGAGATCATCACGGCTCATGAGTTAGCGAGAGACACGCTACAGAAGACCTTCGACAGGATGGCGTCAAAGCCAGGACCGGCAGTACAGCGATTCACTATCGGTCAGAAGGTCTTGCTGGATACTCGGAACCTTGGAGGGTACTCCAAGTGGTCAGACAAGTTCACGGGACCATTCACAGTGTCGGCAGTGGTGGGCAATCGGGCTTACCGCCTTGAGCTTCCGGTAGAATGGAAGGTTCATGACGTCTTTCACGAGATGTTGCTGCGACCCTATCGTGAGGACCCAGACCCCAACAGAAAACAGAACGCACGAAAGCGACTGGCAACACCCGAGCCACAGGAGGCATTGGCAGACGAGAACTTCCAGCCAACCTCGAACATACGACCCCATACGCGAAGTCAAGGCCCAGCGATCGATAATGACCGGGCTCATAAGCGACAACGGAACAGACGAGACTAAGCTCGATACCTTTCCCTACTCTATGACTTTTCCCACAGGGTTTTTATCATAGAAGGGTTTTAACGGTCGAGGGCGACGTCTAGGAAGGGGGAGTAGTGTTACAGGAACTACGGAACACTGTTCTAAATACTTAAAACAGTGAGGAATACGAGTGACGGATTGCGATGCGACGACGGTCGGGTAACGGAAGGACAAGCATAGAAAGGTACCGGGTAGTGTGGGGGCACGCGGTGTTACCACACTAGTACTATACTATTGTGACGGCACGTTTACTATTGGGTGTCTCACCCGAAATAGAATAGGAAGCGGGGCTTACGGCTGCAGGCTGTTCTACTTAGGGAAGTAGGTCTAGGATGATAGTATGGTACGACCCGATGACTGGCAATTGCAAGGTTCATGGTTACGTGTCGGAATTAGAATGGGGGACGGAACTATGCGGGGGGCGCTTTTCTATCTGGGTTATCTTCGGGAGCTTGATCTTATTCTATTATCGTTGTATCAGTTAGTATTAGAAAGCGGGCCTTGGCATAGGTTCCAACATGTATAAATAGGGCTTGATTCTGCGAAGACTTGAGGGTATCATCAACCATCAAGTCAAGGGAATCCGGTTTACAATATCATCAGTTTAAACGCTACAGAATTATCGCTTAGCACTGGCCATTTCCCCAAACAAAGCCTATCTCAAGCGTGTACTTATCAAATACGGTTCCAATGAATCCAGACCCGTGGCAACACCTATCGACAACAACGTACACCTCCAAAAAGGAACAGAAGCTGAGGAAATCGACGATCCAACAATCTATCAGTCGATAATCAGTTCACTCATGTACGCAGTAATCGGCACTAGACCCGACCTTGCTTACACCGTCACCATGCTCTCGCAATTTTCCTCTTGTCCCACTAAGGCTCATCTAGCTGCAGTCCATCGCGTCCTCCGTTACCTCAAGGGTACCCTCGATTGGTCACTCTTCTACGCCAAAACGCGACCAACTGCACTTATCGGCTACAGCGACGCAAGCTATGCCTCCGACATCGACGATCGCTGCTCATTTACCGGCCACTGCTTCATGCTAGGGGAAGCTCTCATCTCCTGGCGCTCTTGTAAGCAACGATCCGTCGCCACCTCCACCACTGAGGCGGAATACATGGCTCTCTCGGACACCAGTCGACAACTGATCTGGTTGAGGAATGCAATCCACGAGCTGGAACAAAAACCGAACCTGTTTTTCATTCTCCGCGGCGATAACAACGGCTCTCTCTCTTTGGTTAAGAATCCTGTCTTTCACAAAAGGTCTAAACATATTGACGTACATTTTCATTTTGTTCGGGAACAGTTTGAGGATGAATTATTTGAACTGGAATATATCTCTACAAATGAGAATGTGTCGGATTTACTTACAAAAGGATTGGATAAGGGCAAACATGTTTTATTTTCTTCTACTATTCACTGTGGCTCACAAGGGGAAGTCTTGAAATAGGGTGCTCGGCACGTTTCATAGTATCAGAGGATTCTCATTATTATCATTATAGTATTTGTCATCGGCGTATGACTCACTTTCCTATTAGTCATTCCATTACTCACACGTCCATGACTCATTGTATTTCTTTTGTACTACCTCTCTTTAGTATAAATACGGGGCATTCCCCCTTAGCTAGAACAATCAACACGATCAATTACTTTACTTTCTCTACATACTTTCTCTAACTATTAAGTTTGTAAAGGTATACACCACAACCCTTACAACTCAGCAGTTGGAGGAGTGTGGGGTAGATGTTCTGGAGGACTAGCTTACCTATTTCCCTGACTTAAATCCCATTGAACATGTTTGAGTACATCTCAAGAAGCTTTACCATCAACACTACCCCCATTTGGGATATGATACTAGATCACCTTGAGTATTGGAGCCCCTCGCGGAGGAAGGTCTAATTCATTGCTGGGAACTGTTACCTGATGATTTATTCTCTAGAGATTTGGTAGCTAGTTGAGAGCATGCATAGGAGAATAGAGCTGTTATAAAGGCAAGGGGTTGATATACAAGATATTAAATGTCCAATTATCTTTATTTAGTGACTATTGAACAACTATACAAAAAATCAGCTCTCCAAAGGGTCAATTGTGGTTGCTGGGTGGGTAGTCATGATGGGGCGGGAGGTGTCAAAACCCGTTGCTAGGCCGCCCCATACGATGATTTATGTCCTAGAACTATACATTTATAGAATTATACATACATGTATGTTAATCCCAACATAATGACGCTACCTATACTGTAATGGGCGGCCGGTCGGCGGGCCCCGCGGCGTTGTCAAAGAGGTATGAATTCATACCGACACCTCCGCCGACCTCGCCTACATATATCTTGTATACTAGCAGCCCAAATGGCGAGTGGAGTCTGCTTTGTGCTTGTAGTTATGCTTGTGAGCGTGCTAGCGATCGTCTTGATGCGCATTGCTTGAATTCTAGCTAAGTTGACCTGCCTCTATATCTCTCTAAGCAATGTGTCCGGGAAGGTATTCCAGAGCTAGAGTTGAAGGGGCAATGCACAAAATATTGCATTGAATGTCTCAGGCATGTGAGAATGCATCCGTAATTCACCCAATTGTCCCATGCAGGCGATGGGAGGAGGTGGGACGAAGACTGACACAGTAAACATACTAATTACACAATTAGTGTAATCATGGATCTCTTCCTGAAGCCGTATATACTGTTAAAAGCGAGGCGCACCCTACGCACTTCGTCACCCCTACTATCGAGACCAAGAGCGTAAACATTGCTCATGGTGCCTTGGGCCTAGTTAGTCCTAACCCTTCTTGGGCACTCAGATTCAACCCTGGATGCGGGTGCAATAGCCAGAGTAACAGCAACTCTATTCTCCAAGGGATTGCCTCAAACCAGCTAGACCTTGCAGCCTGTGGGAACATTTGTGCCGGTACTAGGTCGGCCATTGCTCTCCATAACCTTAAACACAATTGTCACAGATGGGCCATCTTGCAATAGTTAGTCTTTGTTTCTAGTTTAAATATGAGTAATTACTAATTACATTTTCGCCCCTTTAGACCCAACGTATTTGTTCCGGGCCGTTGGCGGATATGACGGATTCGCGAATGGACTTGAGAAATTCGCGAATGGACTTGAGGTATTTGCGAATGGGCTTCTAGGCTCATACATCTGTGGCTGGACCAGTCTATTCGCGAATGGCCTGGTTTTAGTAGGACAAACAGTTCATCACTCACAACTAATAATGATTTATATCAATCCCGAACGGTCTCTACAATTATTAGAAACCTCTCGACCATAAAGACCAAACTTATAAAAAGAATTAGCATCTTCAAGATCTTTAGCGAGCTTAAGAGCTCGGTATTAATAATTGACGCCTGATATGTGATATCCTGTGGTCCCTATCAGCTTCAGCGACCCCTACAGCCACTTATTGGGGCCATATGAGCTCTAGCAGAGCCCAGATCATTCTCGAGTTAATTTAAAGACTCAATTTCATCACCCTTTATCCAGTCCATTCGCCAATGGACCGGTCCCGCCCCCAATGTATGGAGCAAGCAGTCCATTGGCGAATCCGGGGTATTTGCGAGTCGCCCGGAACATATTTACCGTGAGAAGTGCCTTGAGCTGCAACCCGGGGATATCTGTTTGCAGCACGAGGCCAGGTGTGGGAGTGATGTTATTGTCGATGCCTAAGTGCCCATCCCCGATCATAACACTCGCCAGTTGCAATTCATTTTGCTAGCACGTGCGCATTCTGTGAGTGAGGGATGTTACTAATTGGCAATGTCGGTATATATCCATATGGTCGTCCCAAGGCTCGGGTGTTTCATAGGTTCTCTCATCTGTCATATTCCCTAGCCTCTCCTCTATTGTTTTTACGCATACCTTCAGAGCGTTTCATGAGTTTTATTATCTATCGGTTTATTTCTTCTATAGGTACGATGATTTATAGCTAGTTCCAGAACTCGAAATAACTCATATTACGTTAAATTCATATGATCTTATCAGGTACCAAACCTACTTACTGCTAGACCGAAACCCATTCCGTGTTCCCCATGCTAATTTTGCATCGCTGCTTTCAACTTGACGTATCCTTCGATCGCAATAATTCTTACAACTCTGACAGCTAAATTTAAACGGGTGAGTGATGCCGGCAGTTACTACCACAAAGCTGGAAGTGTGCATGTTAGCGCACCCTCTGTTCTCCTGTCTCTGCAACTTCAGCTGAGCCTTGCAAAAGAGATTGGATGGTTCTTACGATAATACTTAGATGCCATGTTCTCTGTACTAATATCACAGCTAAAGCCAATTTGTTCTCTATTGTGTGACCTGCGGCTCCGGGTTACATTTTGACCCCCCTCTAGTTGGTGTCACAATCCAATCTGGAAGTCAGTTCCGGTTCCATGGCCGGTAGCTGTCACTACATAACCCCTCATCAGTGGCTCCCCCGCTCTTTGGTCTTGGTGGCCATAGCCACAGCGAGTTTTCAAGATTAACCGGATACTGCGTTACAATTATGTTTTGCACAAGCCTATTCCGGCCTTCGGCCGGTAAGGATAATGAAATAAAGAAGAATCAATAGATACTCTACATGTCAATAAAGCTAGAGGTCTAGTATTACTGTGGGGGTGTACTGTCACGTAGAGGTATACTGGTGGTACCTGTTATAAAGGGGTGTTCTTTGATCAATTGCTGTACTACTATCGCCATACTCTTAGGGGTTATATATTCGATGGTGTACACTCTCGTCATGCTAGAGAGTTAAATATATAACAACCACCAAACGCATCTCACAAACACCCGTACCCTTAAGATTCACCAGTGTATTATTTTTACTTTTTCTTATAGCAGATTCAAACAACACCAAACAATACCCAAATATATCAAAATCACCAAAAGCATCTCACAATCACTGAATAATAAAAAGAAACGATAAACCCCAACATAACTTTTCTTTTTAGCTGACTTACCCTATTCAATAGCTCAAGGAAAAGAAAACATCCAAAACCCAGCCAATAAAACCCTTTGAAATACACATTGCATACTCGGTATAGCTATATACTAACTCGGCATGACACCCCCAGACTCCGACCCTATTTTACAGGGCCCGCGGGTAGTCGTATGCCCTAAACGAAGAACTTGAGTTGGTTAGGAAGTGCCTCCTCGCAGCTACGCAGCTTCATATGGCTGATCTGATTATAATTTTTTAATCGAATATTGATATGTTGTTATGCAGTGGCCAATCAGAGAGCGATATAAGCTCTTACCCCCATAGCCTTCACTTCGTTCAGGGTATTAGATGGGAAAAGAACTTCAACATCACCTTAAGCTTGCAAAAACAACCACAGGTGGAAAGGTCAAGAGGTTTTATATCTGCGACCCTCTATATATATATGCTTGTATTATCTCAGGTTCCAATATGGGCACAACCGCAGGTACTGGAAAGTTTACTTAATGTGAACTATTTAATTTGGTTTGGGTAGTTGTAACAGATAAGCGCCTGGTGGATTTGGCCAATTGGGGAACTCGCCATATATTAATACCGTATTATATTGCTCCCCTTACACCGCTTTCTACCCCCAGCCTGCTGTCTAAATATATTGATGGCGGTGGAGCGAACCATTAGATATCACTCGGTACTTTATGCGCAACTACCTAGGACAGGTTAAGGTTTTTGGCACATGTACATGTAGTTTGCAAGATACGAAAATTAAAAGCGAACATTTCCAGCGCCGAGCTTCCTGGTCATGTTCAATTCTTGAAGGCTCTCACCGATGCACTGCGTGGTGGACAGCTCTCAACCGATATAATATATTGATATCCTAGTAAATTGTCGATCCTGGCGCCGTCGATATGACGAGTAATGACATCGTGGACCCACTTGTGTAGGAAACCGGATTTTGTGTGTGGCCGTAGGAGGGTATATATGGGCGTGTATTTCCCGTTGGATATAAAGCAAGCAACCAAGGCTTTCGCTCCTTACTTTGGACACCAACCTCAGGTATTAGACCATCACGAACAAGAGACAAATACTAGCTGCGAGACCAAAAGCACTTGACACCTCCTATAGCTACGTGCATGATGTGCATCAGCTGTGGAATGAATGATATCTTAGGTTTCCATACCTAATATATCATATTTCATGTTACAGCATCAATATTTCATATCATGCTTTCTGCTACGTTGCGATATATGCTCCGTTGCCGTTATAGCCGGAAGTACCGTATTACCGGATATACTTCTACGCTACACAGGGCCCTGACGAATATTCCGCTATGGTCTCCATGAAATCTGCTCTGTACTATCTAATTTTGCCCTATATAGCTACACCGCTATTATATACTACAATACTAGATGGGCGGTACTATATACAGTACATTACCAGTTTGCGCAATTACCCTAGCTATGATCTATCTCTTCGATCTATCGCTCCGTTACAGTCCGTCCTGTTGCATATTCTGCTCTATTGGCCTCGTTGAATTATTTTCCGTGTTCTGTCATGTTACATTACCTGTCCTTAGAACACAAGATATACTACATGTACGTAGATCAACGAGAGATGGCATTTCGAACCAATGCTGCCACACAGGATCAATGATAGAAACACGATAAGGGAGAGCAAGGCAGACAACATGCAGATAGGCACGTTCGCCATTACCTTTGAGGCTCGGAGACCGGAACAGCCGAGAGGGTATATATATATAGCTACTAAAATCAGGCGGGCACGGGAAACTCTTTGCTCCTAATCAATCATGTCTTATCACGGTGAGAACGCATCCAGGCTGTGGCGACAGTCGATCTGGTAGAGGTTTTGGTCCATTCTGGAGGCTCTAATGGAGTTTTAATGCATCGGGAAAGCTTAAGAGTTTATAAATTACATGACCTATTGGATATATATATGGGATCACTACACATATTTTTTCCGAGTGATAAGTCATCTGGAAAATATACTTAACCCACATATAGCTGAATTTTGTATGTGCAATTGCAGTGTTTCAGGAAATAATGTGTAGTACGTTTTTGATGATACACGAATCATTACTTCAAGGGGTGCGTTTATTACATAAAAAGGAATAGAAAAAGTATCGAATACAGCCAGATACACGTATAAGATAACTTTCAACGCATGCAGGCCTCTATTAATAAAATCAAAACTGACGCAAAGTCAGAATCGATATTAGATTTCAGAGGTTGACAGTATAGAGATTACCACCTGAGGACACGGAAACAGGCTCGGGATCGAGAATTAGCACTATCTATACTGTTCTATTATCCGGCCCAAAACCACTGTGCTACAAATTCTTTTGATCTCACCTCCGTGAGTGTTCCAATGCTGAAATCATGTGATAAGTATTCAATAAGGTTTCAGAAATGAGTGATGAAATCCGTATCGATGAAAAGGTCTCAAAGAATGTAGAGTAAACAGTATTGTTCTTAGAAATATTACATACTTACTACAGAGTTTTTATTCATATATACTGAACATATTCTTGTCACGTCAGCAATAATACAACATGTGTTCTTTATACTGCAGCTGTGTGTTCAAGCAATAAGATGTACGTACGTGTTAAACATTCTCCTTTGTTTACACTATATATAAATAGAGGACCCTTCACTCTTTATATTCGATAGATCAATACGTAAGTGTGTTGGGGAAAGAGATGGGTAGTCTTAGGAAGATTAGAATTCCTTACGTTAGTCATGTCGAGTTTTTTTTTAAATTTTTCAAAGAATTGATATGTTCAGGTGGTGGGGGTTGAAGGCTTGATGAGGGAAGGGATACAATGTCCCTATTTATACATTTTATTCTCCACAAAACTTCATTCGGGATAGCCGTAAATATCGTCTAAACAGTTCGGTTAACAGTGGCCTGCGAGGAAAGACCAAGGAGTTTCCTCGAGGTGCCCCACCCTTGTACATATTGTGCTTTTACCTACCATCGAGGTATTGATGATATGGCCCAATGTGCCTCTAGATGGCCCCGTGGGGCGAAGCTATTTCATCTGTTTGCCATATTCAAGTGATAATTAGGTCATGACTTAAAGATTATGATGCGCTGCTATATATATATATCTCATATGATCTGAGATCTCTCGTCACTGCAAGTTGCTCTGGATTATAGCAGGCCTAATCACCATCCGGCCTTGTCCGGATGTTCGGATATGGTGTGAAAACCATGGTAGCGCAGGAGTACATCGATTGTCAGCGGAATGTTACGACGCCAAGATTGACTTTATACCTTCAGGGATATGGGGGGAGATTAGGGCACATCCTCAATAGGAGTAACCGGACACCGAAGGTCGATTGTCTTATGTTCCTATATAGCGTGAGCTAAGGCAAATGAACGGCGTACTCTTTAGCTAATTATGTTATGAGGCATCCGTGAATACTGAATATATCTCCCGGAGCGAACGAGGAGTACGTTCAGGATGGATTTTGGTCCTACGTGAATCACTGGCGGGAAGATGGGGCTGAGTTTGTTAAAGGTCGCATGATTATCTTGATTGTCATGAAAAGAGGGAAGAAAGCAAGCAAGACTTAATGAAAAGTTGTAGACAATTCTAGCTAGCGAGGACACCGTGGCCATTCTGAACTGTCCTCCGTCACAAGCACCACATGTCCCATATTTCCCACAACTATTCTAGTCACGTCAATCCACCTGCGCCACAACGTATGGTGGATAATTAAAATCAATTTCGCTATATTCAAAATAATTATAAGACAACTATCTAAAATGTATCAGCTAAGTAGACCTCCAGCGAAAGCACTAGATCTATTTTTATGTAAGCTATAATACACACCCTCTCATCATAATCTTGACATCACCTTCGTCTACAGCTCTCGCTCATGGTGAAAGACACGTGTAAGCTCTTAGAAATTTAGTGGTCCCCGTGCGCACACCGAGTGATACATGCCCGGCCATAGACTATCTAGCACTAACACAACTCCCCTAACCCTGCCGAATTTAGTGACGGGGGGACACCATAGAAACTATCCGTAGCCATAAAGTTCTTGGTTTACAAATTGACTTCTCTGGCGCTTTGTAGAACGATATAAATGTCTGTAATCTCACCATATAACTGGGGATACTGCACCAAAGCGATCAGCAGAGTTTGATATTAGCAGTCAACGATACATTATGAGCATGAGGACAACTATGGGCAAGGCTCTTTCTGCATAGACTTATGGCTAGTGATGGGCACGGGAAAGGTTGTCTCGAGACTAATTCTCGAGACTTTTAGCAAGACGAGACGAGAAGAAACCTGGGGAGGTCTGGTCTCGCCTTGTCTCGTGCCCATCACTACTTCTGGCTTATTGCGCGCATATGAATATGTCATGAATGTTGAAGGAATAAGATCAGTACTAGTTGTGAATAATGTCGGAAATGCCGTCGGTGAACTGTCTCCAACGCATTATGGACGGCAGTGGTGCCGGGGAACACCGTGGGAGGAGTAAAATAGTTCATTATCCAGTTTAACTTACTAGGAAGAGCTTTTAAGGAGAATATAGAAGAACCCGATTCTTTAGCCGCCGGCCTTACGGTGTTGAGATACGATATATGTCAGCAAAACCTCTGCGGGATCAAGATTTAGGAGATTCGCGGTATACAAACAATATGTAGTCGATATAGAATCTGGGGAGTAACATTCGCTAGTGAGCTGACTGTTCTACGAATATTACAGCAATGCAAAACGTTACCATCCATCACTCGCACCCGTGCCCCGTGGGTGTCTGCGCAGGCCATATCTGAGCGCAGCCAGTTTTCGCGCGAACTGCTTGTAGATTTTGGACGTTTTCTTGTTAAAATAGTCGAATAGCTCGTAGATAAATTTAAATATTAGTTCGTTACAATAACCTTCGAATTGGATGCGAGAAGGACGGATCTTGTTAACTGTTATAATCATAAACCATCACTCGATGTCCTTATCGGTTCACAGTCTATCACTCGTTACCCAATCCCAGTAGTTCGGTCCAGCAACCACTGTGCAAGGAATAGGCCCGGAGGACGTTTGCCAGAGGAGACGGGATTCGATTCCACGCGAGCACCTCTGTTGCATTTCTGCCTAGAACCTTCTTTTCCGTTGCAGTGATGTAGTTATCCAAAGTAGGAGAGCGAGAAATCTTGATTGCAATAAATTAAATGTAGTAATCTACCTCTTGTGATGTATGATAGGTTAAGTCGCGAGAAAAGCCGGACTGAGCTTAGCAATGTATATTCCCGAAGAGCATGTAAAAAGGAATTTTGAGAATTTAAGGATAGGTTCCGTAGAAAGGAGAGTGATATGGTGTCGGAATAAATTCAATAGTAATCTGAAACTGTGGACAGAGTCCATAGCTCAG
This sequence comes from Morchella importuna, assembly GCF_003444635.1. NCBI lineage: Eukaryota > Fungi > Ascomycota > Pezizomycetes > Pezizales > Morchellaceae > Morchella > Morchella importuna. The sequence goes on along the minus strand of NW_025763455.1, from coordinate 34,058 downwards.
GTAATAACTCAAGCAACTGCTTAAATAAAAAAGCAAGAAAGCCACCAGCAGCGATCCAAAGCGCTACAAAACCAATCCTTTCATACAAGCTTCTTATGCGTAGGGCCTCGACCCTCGTCAACAACTTTACCATCTCTCGATCTCCCGGCGCTATCGATAATGCTGAACCGTCTGTCTTTGCTTGAACAAACGACGAGACTTTCAAAACCGGCAAGTCCGGTATGACGTTAATATTCACGTTCCGATACAACACCGCAAAGATCCAGTCTCCCTGTTCTGTTGACCATGGCTGGTCGACAGAATGAGATCCCTCTCCCACCTCCGTTACCGTGGCCGCTCTGAAACGTGTACGCATGCCCACAACAAGATACACAGAGCAACCACCCTCAGACACCTTATCAATCCATCTGCACACTGTCTCCTCACAACACAGACGCGTAAACCAGTCGTCCGCGTTTTGAAGGTCCACCGTGGTTATATCTGTGGCTGTCAATGTTGTTTCCGTTTCCGACACCTCGCGACCGTCTAACACTATAGATTCAGAAAAGGTGGGGTGGTGGGTGCGGTAGCATTCGTAGAGGCTGGGGTGGTGGGGGAGTGGGTCGAGAAAGTTGCTCTTGTCGGGGTGACATTTCGAGGCGACGAGACGGCCGAGTGTTACAGAGTTTGGTGGTAGAGGGGGTGAGAAAAGGTGTGCCGTTGTCATTGAAAATGAGGAAAGAGGATACTTATATTACTCGTGATATTATATGCGTGATGGTGTCAGTGTTGAGTGTTCAGATTGCTGTCTGAATTTTAGGAGTTGTTTTGGTGGATGCAGTTGATTACCATGATAAAACCTGTTACAGGAACTACGGAGCGCTGTCCTAGAGGTCTAGGACAGTGAGGAATACGAGTGACGGGTCGTGATGCGAGGACGGTCGGGTAACCGAGGGACAAGCATAGAAAGGTATCGGGTAGTGTAGGGGCACGCGGTGTTACCACACTAGTATTATACTATTGTGACGGCACGCTTACTATTGGGTGTCTCACCCGGAAATAGAATAGGAAGCGGGGCTTACGGCTGCAGGCTGTTCTACTTAGGGAAGTAGGTCTAGGACAATAGTATGATACAACCCGATGACTGGCAATTGCAAGGTTCACGGTTACGTGTCGGAATTAGAATAGGGGCGGAACTATGCGGGGGCGCTTTTCTATCTGGGTTATCCTCGGGAATATTGTCTTATTCTATTATCGTTGTATCAGTTAGTATTAGAAAGCGGGCCTTGGCGTAGGTTCCAACATGTATAAATAGGGCAGGACTCTGCGACGACTTGAAGGAAAAAAACCATCAAGTCAAGGGAATCCGGTTTACAATATCATCAGTTTAAACGCTACAGAATTATCGCTTAGCACTGGCCATTTCCCCAAACAAAACAGGCTTGCGTTGTAAGTCACGTTATCCAGTTTGTGAAATGTGGTCAACATAAGCTTTTCCGTGTAAACCCGGTGATACATGAGCACGGGACTGCTAGGGATTATCCGTGGCGCAGGGGTGTGGCGCCACAAGCCCTGGCCGCTAACCAAAAACCGTCTGGAAATATTATTGGTCAACACTTCAAACATGCTCGTATATCATTGACCCTCAACAGAAGAAAAAGCGCGAAGAGATTAGAATGATTGTCAGTTGATTACTGTTTTACTCTTCACAAGAAAGAATAGTGGCGATGTCGCGTGAGGGCTTTCCATGCGGGAGTACGTCTAGATTGGTTTTGTCGGGTTGATCATGAATTATGATATATTGAAGAAATAGTCACCCAGCTGGTGAACAAGGAGTAATATGAAAGCCACTTACGCGCGCACCGGTATGCCACGCGGTTAGGACGGATTAATCCAAGGCCTGAAATAAAAGGGATGAGCGCAAAACCTCAATATCTTCGGGTAGACGCCCACCAAGGTATTACACACGCCGGTATGAACAATATCGCGAAGTGCGATGTTACTAGTTATGATCAAGTTAGATTTGAAATCCGCCCTCAAGAGAGCACTTCGGCCAGGCCAAGACATATGCTCGTGGTAGAATTCTAATCATCCACCTTGGACTACGAACCAGTACAGATTAACAATGCCAAAGACTTCCAGGACATCTAAGTTGAGGGCAAGGAGAATGTGATCTATCATTTTCTACTACAAATCCTCACGATACCCTATGAGTGATATAGATATTTAATTTCAATACCTCAGCGCGGCTCTGAAACCTTTTTTAGGCCATAATATTGTGTCAAGCAAGGGGCTAACCCACTCGTTTTCTGTCCGCATATTCCCTGTTGTTTGTGGGTAAAGGTTTCCGACAAAGCTTTTGTTTTAAAATCTTCTATGTGAGACTTACATAGGAATATCTAACGAAATGCCCTAAAAGAAGGAAGCCATGATAGTGCTATCAATACCCGATCATGGAGGGAACTTGTCTTACGTAGTACCAGAAACCTTCCAGCGAAAATAAAAAGTATCAAGATTAATTGGGGCCTATTTCCGAGTCGGGCCTAGTGGGTTGAAAACTTTCATGTCATATGCAACCTATATGCGCAATGGTCTTTGGAGCTTTCTACAGTCACCGTCTACAAGACTCTAATTAGCCGGTAAAGGTAAACCTAGCTTCCTGCGCATGAACGGGTATTTGTGTATGCAGATGATCCTGATACTACCAAGCTGGTGATAATGATTAAGATATAAGCGTGTAGTAATGGAATAAATAATTCGCACGTCCACTTGTGTACTAAGATCGGAATTTGCCTGTGCCTGAAAAGTCATTAAATTTAAATATATAGAGACGAATATCTACTAGCTATGTAAATGAATCAATTGGTTCGTTTTCATAGGAGGGGTAGTGGAAATGCATCCAGGGATTCATTTCCATAGCTAGAAATCCACCTTTTTTAAGCTATTTTCCGATACGTTCTTTCATGCCTTTTTTAATACCTTTTTTAATATGTTTCTTCGGGCCGCACCTGGATCAGAAATGGCTTTTCCGATGCCTTCTTTGATACCTTTTCCCAGGCTAGTATGCGGGGCCAGAGATGTTCTTTCTGGTGACTTGTATTGTGTCTTTTCATGTGCCTTTTCTTGTGCCTTTTCTTTTATACGGAATACTCCTACCTGTATCGGCGAGTACCTTGCTGCTCTTGGCGGTCTTTGGTTACTGCCATTTTTAATGTCATTTTTACTGCCTTTTTTAAAGCCTTTTCTAATGTCTTTCCTCGGGCTGCGCCTGGACCAGAAATATCATTTCCGATGCCTGTTTGATACCTTTTCTTGATGTCTTGTCCGGTATAGTTTCTGGGACCTTTCTTAACGCCTTTCTCTGGCTATGTGGGTAGCAGAATTGCCTTTTCTGATGCCCTTTTTAATGCCTTTTTTAACGCCTTTTTTGGTGCGTTTTCCGATGTCTTCCCTCGAGCTGCACCTAGACCAGCTAGAAATGCCTTTTCTTATTCTTTTTCTAGCGCCTTTCAACAGGCTGTGGTCGGGTACCATAACTTCCCTCCCTATGCCACCCCCGATGCCTTCTCTGAAGTCCCTCAGGCTTCTGATGTCTCTTTGCCGCTACAGCCGACCCACCCTGATACGCCAAAGATACAAAGCTTAGTATATCAATTATCAATAGCGCGCGTAAGTGATAAGACGTGGACTGTTCAATCGCAGTAGCCCAGGTTCAACCCTGTACGATTTTTTATTTTTATTTTAGCTATATAGTATAATGTCCATTTCCTGATTCATTTCGAGAGAAAACCAGGATGGGTTTACTAGCACCTTTCCGAAGCATTTAATTTGACACAAAGGAAATGTGTATGTGTAAATAAAAGTCATAGATGCAACTTAAAGTTCATTTCCTGATTCATTTCTACACCAGAAATTGATTCAGCTCCACTGCAAGCACATTTCCGCCGATACATTTCACACCAAAATATTTTGATTCATAAACTGATTCTTTTCTATATACTGTAGAGTGTAGAGAATCTCGTTACTGTGATAGCCCTGAGACTGAGAGTGACTTCCGGAAAACACTTTGTTTGCCAGGGTGACGCGGCCTACGTATATATATATACGCCATCTATCTTTGGACCACAACACCGACTATTACTACCCATAATATAACCTCACCTTCAGCTTACCGGCCTCCTTGAGCTCGTCAGGTAATGATCATTTCATATTCCTCTTTCGGTGTCGACTACGAGATACTTACTCTGGGAAGACCTTCTTAAACATAAATAGCCGGAGATCCGGATAATCTCGACATCTAATCTAAATCCTCCGCTCAAATTACTATCGATCAGAACAATATGCAGCTACCTTTATACCTCTGTCTGATATTCGTCGCACTATCTTCGGCAAAGAATAATTACACTGCAACGGAGCCTTCCTGGGTTCCTGAGCCCAAAGGTCGTGGCACCTGGGGTGTACTGTTTACCTGCACGTTTGGTCTGCGCAACAAAAAGCACCTGCTCCCGTCCTCCATCTGGGCTCCCCCTTCGCCCCTTGTTAACACAATCTCGCTTTCACACGATCCATGCTAGTGGGATATCTGTACCCTCCATTAACGAGATAAATTCTATCGACCCTGGTCTTCTTTTTAAAGAAGACGGCGCTAGGACATGGGCGGGGGGGTGTACTCCGGGATGGGAAGACCGGCAGGGGCTACAAACTTTTCGATATTCTGGATTCTAGGTCGGGGGAGGACATATTGCGCCCAGTACCGGGGGAGATAGAGATTATTTATGGAAACTGGGTGGGCGCGGCTATTGGGGATGTTGACAGAGAGGATGTGGCTGATCAGGCATGGGAAGCGCCGGGATTGACGGTTTTGTCCTCGCACTCGCGCGCCCACTGGGAGGCTGAAACAGAGGGAATCGTTAGGCCATGGTATGTTGTCCATGTGACGGTAGTGGGGTGTACGGATGTGGCTCCGATCGCTAGATTCTCTTTCACTGACCACCGCAATCGGCCAGCCTGCCGACTTACATGCTGTGCATGTAGCCATTTCAAAAAGATTACCTGCAGAAACGTGTCTTTTAACAATTGTACAACAAAACCGCGCAAGAATCTTGATCCACGCAACAACAATGCATGAAGAAAGGCAGGGAAAAAGGTTTCAGATAAAGCGACTTAAACACCCACCCCTCGTAATGCGAGTGCGATTATCCCAAGTTTGCTTGGTTTACACATACTGCTGATTTGACGAGAAAAGGTTTGGACAGTATACATTTGTACGACACTTTCGGGAAATCCACTTTTAGATGAGTTAACGGCCTTAGCCCTGAAACATTGTGAATTAGAGATCGATTTAGTGATCTAATGCCGTTACGACTCACGAAGAATAGATGCACTAACACCGGGCCAGTCGATCATTGGCTTTGGTGCCAAGACAAGATAACATATCATTGACCCAGGCAGATTACCGTTAATTCTCGCCAAATCCACTATCTCCGCATAGGTAAATGGTATGTCCGGACCAAAGAAAAGAAGGCTCGGCATGCGAATGTGCAGAAACCCTACTGATGCTGCCATTTCTTTGGTCCGGACATACCATTTACCTATGCGGAGATAGTGGATTTGGCGAGAATTAACGGTATATCGCCCTAACCTGCGCCAAGCCCACCAATAACTTCAATTCGGGGTGCTGGCTGTCATGTGGGTTAGGGTTCCTCGCTCTCGACCAACCAGCTGTCGGGAAAGTGAAGAAATGGAATATATTAGACATCCGGCTTCAAGCTCATAACTTCACTTCACAAGTAAGATAAAGATCTCTGAAGCTCATCATTATTACCACACAGTTACTTTTAGCTTTTTGGTTACGAAGCTATAAGCCGTTGACACCCCCTACACATATACCTATTGATTGTAGGAGTGGGCGAGCGTACCATGCATACGTATACATGTACAGTACGATGCCAGTCGTGAGCGTCAGGCGCGGCGTCGCCACGCCCCCCGAACCATCACGGGTACCAGCACAGCAACCACAATTGATCCTTTGGAGAGCTGGGTTTTTGTATAGTTGTTAAATAGTAGATAAATAACAATAATTTGACATTTAATATCTTGTGTACTAACCCGCCGTGAAAAGGTTGTGGAAATCTAGTTGCGCCTGACGCTCACGACTGGCATCGTACTGTACATCAGTTTGTGACGAAACATTACGCAGGATTAAAGTGGATTATCTTGTGGTTCCATCTATAAAGGATAACCTATTCCTGCCCTTATTTAGTTTATGCCATCTGACAGAGGTAGAAGGGCCGAAGGCCTCCAAAGGTTTAGGGGGAGATGGATGGCGGTAGATCAGCATGGGGGGGGCCAAAGGCTCCATTGAACCTCCCCACATAATTGTAGAGTGGAGACCCTATGTTTGACTCGCGGTCGCGCATGTGTGCGAAAAAGCGCCAAGCCAGCGCCGAATGATTACAGGCTTGGCATGTGGTTAACGACAAACCAAGACCAAGAGGAAAAGCCCCACGCAGTAGTTGCAGATACGTCGAATCCATAGTTGCAAATACGTCGAATCCATCGTAGCAATATGCATATGTCCAAGTGACTGGAGTTAGCTTACTACTCCTCACTAACCGGTATCTTACGGATCTCCGAATGCCAGGCAGTTACCTCCCAGGTCTAATGTTGCAATTGTCTCAGCCGCAAACTACAGCTGCAGTCATCACTTACACGTACGGCACATGAGGTAGAATTAAGGTATGACAAAACAATGAAGACGTAGTAATCCAAGCGATAAGCATGTTGTGCGCTTACTCACATGCCCGTTACATAAAGGTGGGGCGATTATTACTCTAGGGTATATATGTACTTGCTTACCAGCAAAATTAAAGAACCAGAGAATGCAAGTGACGGAAACAGGGATTATTTGTATGAGAGAACGGCGCCACTCCATACAAAGTATCCTTGCCCTGAGAAACCGCGTTTTGTGGTTCTTTTGCTGGTATGCAAGTAGTCCAGCTGCATGCAGCAGGTCCACTAACACCTACTATACTCTAATCCGCGGGAGTGTGCACGAATGAGCTTCTATGGTTCCGTGTTCCATACGCGTAACGGTACTCTAGGACATTTCAAAATCCTCCCATCGATTTGTTCCACCTTTCCGGCCTAAGCCCAGGGGTTCGGGCGAGGTGGGCTAGGTATCGGGGAATTCACTATCTCCGTAATGCTCGAGGGAATATGAAAAATGCACAGGGCAAGTTCGGATATAATGTAACATTAGGTATGCTCCGAATACTACAACCTCTATCGTAGTATTCCTTATGTGTCTATGTCTGCAAAATGAGACGTTGGTGATACCAGCGGTTTCCAATCACCAATTCCTCAATTCTTGGAACCGTTGATGTCCACCCTAGACCTAAGAATACAAGTCACCAAAAACACGGCCGAGCCTTCTCCTCCATGGCCCGGATATACCCTCTATCATTACAGGATAGTGGATTTCTTGGCTGGTGGTGAGCGTATCGGCCCTTGCACTATTCCTGGTTAATCTTAATCAATGACAGATAGAGGTGTGCCAAGGCTGTGCGGGCCCATGCACCTCAACCCCACTATGCTGTCTAGCTCGGTAAGCATTCCGGGCCAAGATTACCTCACTCACTGCATTGGCCAATGATCTGCCAGTTAGGTATAGGACCTCCGTTGTAAGATTCTGACTTTACCTACACAGGTTCGTAGAGTACTCTAGGTAGGTACTCTAGTTACTGATCTACTTTGTCAATATATGGTGACACAAATGAAACTGAGATAATCACGGTCGATGATCAAGTGCAGGCCGATCTGCTCGCCATGTGGCATGTGGGGCACTTTTAATTGTGCTTGGCCGCCGAGCTGAGACAGTCGAACCTTAAGTACGAGGTGGAGTGTGGTGCGTAACATAGGCCTGATCTGGGGTAGTGCGGAGTGGTCATGAACAAGTGCTATATACTTGTACATACTGGTACGTGAGTACGAGTGTGTATATATCTACTCCCACAATCCCCCCCCCAAAAAAAAAAAAAAAGAAAAACAGTCTTATTCTCCTCTCCACGGACATCATCAACCATGAGACTCCTTACTAGTGTCCTCACCGCAGTTTCTGTGGCCTTTGCGGCCGTTGCTGAAGCTTCTTGTGAAAACGCCCCCTGCTCTCCTGGTCCCAACAGTATAAGGACCGACCTGGGGCCCCGCCTCTCGCCTAATGCAACCATTGCCCTCAGGTGCGACAACAGCACGCTGTTTAAGGAGCTTACCTACCGTTACAGCACCGTTCACCCCCAGCTCACTGCCTTTGTTAGTGTCGGCGCGGGGGAGGACGTCGGTGAGATTGTATGTATGGCCATATGGGCCCTTGCCCCTGAATTGACATCTGGCTCTTCTGGATCAATGTCAGCCTAGGTGTATTATACGTGTGCTCACTAAATCACTCATGGTATAACAGATCAAGTATGCACTAGAAACGGACCATCAGGTCCTTGCTGGGAACCGTCGCCATGGGTGGTCCGAGTCGCTTAACCGCATCAAAGACGCATTCATGATTGACATCTCCACTCTTCTCGATATCGATATAGACACCGCCGGAAACACGGTCACTGTCGGCGGGGGTGTTAATATTGGTGAGATCATGGCCGCGCTTCAGGCTGTTGGAAAGGAGACTCGTGCGTACTCAAAACTTACCTACTTCAGGCATATATATTGCCATGTTGGAATGCTCCTACTAACAAGCTTTACAGCAACTGGTGGCTGCGACTGCGTCGGTCTCCTCGGCGCGACGCTGGGTGGAGGCCACGGTCGGCTCCAGGGCCTCCACGGCCTGATGATTGACAACCTCCTCTCCGCCGAGCTCACCATCGCTACCGGCGAGACCATCACTGTCTCAAACACCTCAAACCCAGAGCTCTTTTGGGGTCTAAGAGGGGCCGGCCAGAACTTTGGCATAATCACAGAGGCCACCTACCGGATATATGATGCAACCAACGGAGGAATGCAGTTTATGGCCGACATCATCTACGACACCACACTGCTTCCGGAGGTATTTGAAGCGTTAAATAGCTTTGATGTACCGGCTGAGACTACTATCCTGGTCGCGTTCTTTGTCGATCCGGTGACCATAGAGGTGGGTGTTTTCTTCCCATCTATCTAACCGGCTTGGTGCATGTGCAGCACCATCATGATCCGAATACTGACGGTGTAAAGCCACGGTTGTTTGTGAACTTTGTCTCTTCCATTCCTGAAGCTGCTGCCCGCGCTCAGTTGGACTCCGTGTTTGGCCACATCCCGTACCTCTCAATGAATGACTTGGTACTGCCTTGGGCCAGCGCCAATGGCATGAGTATCAGCCAATCCGCCTGTGAAAGCCGCGCCCGAAAGGAGCTAAGCGGCGTGTCGACAAAGGGGTGGCACCTCCCATCGATCCAGCTTGTGTACGAAAAGTTCGCAGAGTTCGTTGCGGATCCTGCGTGGGCGGGCGCGGTGGTCGTCTTCGAGTCGTACTCTGTGAAGGGTGTTCAGGCTGTGCCGGCAGAGACCACGGCCTATCCATGGCGTGAAGAGACAGGTATCATGTATGTCTTGGCTCACCCCCCTTGGTATTAGCATTGCTGATCAGATGAATACACAGTCTCTTCAGTATCTCATACAAGAACGCCACACTTGATGCAGCGGCGGATGACTGGGTCAATGAGATCATGGCGATTCTGCATGCCGACAGCGGCTTCGATAGGCCGGCAGTTTACATGAACTACGCAAAGGGCACGGAGGGCTTCGGTGCCGTTTACGGGTATGAGAAGTGGCGGCAGGCGAAGTTGAAGGATTTGAAGAGGAAATGGGATCCAAGCTGTATGTTCAGCGGGTACAATCCGATACCGATTCACTGTGGTGCGTAATCAGGGTATCATGTTCTCGGGGGCTGTTGATGATTTAAAATTACTTGTGTTCTTGTGCGTTTAACGTAATAATTTAGTATATTTGAAAATAATAATAAATGGACGCTGATCAAGTAACGCCGAATATGAGATGACCTATAGACCCTAAGATTTAACGATATATTTGTATATCCCTTTTCACTTCCGGTCCTATAGGTTCCGTCCTTATCCGCGCACAGCTTTCGCTGTCACTCAGGAGTAAAGTGTTTTTTAGGCGGCGGTTAGATAAGAGACACAGGATAACCGGATTGTATCGTTGACTTAAAGACGTGATAACCAAACACGTACCAAAGAGACAACCAAACCCGTTGTCTTAACACAGTGCTAGAAAATATAGTTATAAGAGATAGCAAAGACTGCAAAGCGACACAAAAATAAAAGCTTCCACGGTACCATATCCGCAGGAGAGTCACCTACATTACTTCAGGCAATATGTATAGCGACCACCTATTGTCCTAGAACCGGAGGCCAAATTTCAAAAACGTATTTCATTGATGAAACGAGTGACGGCTCATGACTCACCCGCGAGAATTTATATCACCTCTCACAGCCATCCTTATACTGCGAGCCGGTAGTTGCAGATGAAAATAGAAACCTTATAAGTACAAAAGATGTTATAGCAATGTAGTCCACTAACCGCAGTTATAAAGCCAAAATGTCTCTTGCAGCTTCACCTTGTGACCAATAGATTATTTTGACTCTTAAGGGTCGCGCTGCCAGTCCTTCCTTCGCAAACACTTACTGTAGCGAGACAAAGCATATGTAGTTAATACTCGTATTTCGCTGACGTTTTTAAAAAGGGCCGGGTCCGCATGATAGGTGCAGGTAGTAGGTACAGGTGTCTTGGATGCGCCAACGATCCAATAGTAAGTACAAAGATCAATCATATCAAAGTAGGTCACTGGCAGGTACTAAGAGAAACTGGCACGCGTTCAAACTTGAATATAGGAGAAAACAGTTACTACACGATGCTGAATGTACGGAGGAAGACTACGACCATGGCCAAACGAGGTCAAATTGTTGCATTGGCTTCACTTGAAGGGGCCCGGAGAATGACATTGGCAGAGATATCTGCCAATACAGGAGTAACAATATCAACCTGCAGTAATATCATCAGCGAAGCAAGGAGAAGATCGCGAGAAATTGGGATTGTGGATCTCTGTTCAGATAAAACCCTTGCACCAAAACCAAATACCGAGAGGGGTTGTAATGCGGTCATTACAAGAGAAGAGAAAGAGGCCTTAATTGCGCTTACTCTCTCTGACTACAGGCATTGCCGGATGACCTTTGCACAGCTAGCAAGAGAAGGTATGTGTTGATAGTGTACTGGTGACCCACAAATGTTTGATTATAATTAACTTAAATGGACAACAGCGGGGTTAGATATAAGTCGTGATACAGCCCAACGGGTACTAGCAGAAGATGGAATCCATAGAAGGAAGCCCACGACAAAGCCGTTCCTCAACGATGGCCGGAAAGCAAAGAGACTAGAATTTTGTCAAAGATACCGGTTTCAAGACTGGCGACTCGTTGTTTTCACAGATGAAACGTACCTCGAAACAGGCAATTTGCGGAGGAGGCGGGCACGAGGCGTATTAAGAAGAGCAGGAGAGGCTTATGTCTCTCGTAATGTCGACCGTCAATTTGCCACTGGCTCTACGGTTATGTTTTGGGGCGGTATTCTATTTGATCACAGTGGTGCCCAGCTACCTTTTCACATCTACAAAACACCTTATGAGACACCTCGAGAGAAACTAGAGGCAGAAGTTCAACTTCAACGCGAATATAAGCAAGAATTAACAGAGGAAGCCTTCTATCACGCTAATGGGGACTATTTAGATAGAAATCCCGAGCTCAAAACGCGTGGTAGAAACAGAAAAGGGGGTATAGATTGGTTTATATATCGAGAACGGATTTTAAACCCTGAATTATATCCATTTGTTCTTCAAAAGATGGCACAACGGCCCGGGGATAGTGTATTAATAATGGAGGATAATGCACCTGCACATGTTCACCGCTATCATGATTATCCCCATGAGAGATTGGGTACAACCAAACTTATTTGGCCTGCAAACTCACCTGACCTAAATCCAATTGAACGGATATGGATGGAAATGAAGGACAGTATCAAGAACCAACTTGAAATAGGAGCGGATTTCACTGCAGCCGCTGTCAGACGTGTAGTAGTGAATGAATGGAGGAATTACCCAGTAGATAAAATCAACCAGCACGTACTGTCAATGTCAAGGAGAATTGAGGCGTGTATTGCAGACAACGGGGGAAACAATTTCAATTTTTGACCTACTTTATTATGATCGAGCTCTGTACTTACTATTGGATCATTCACACCTGTACCTACCTGCACCTACCATGCGGACCCGGCCCTTTTTAAAAACGTCAGCGAAATACGAGTAGAGTCTTTCAGTGCAACCCTGTAACCCATTTTCAAAATGAACGGGAAACTCATGCAGCCAAGCCTGCGCTACCATTGCAGCTGACATGTCACTTTAACAGAAATACACAGTGCAAGGTCTTCCTCTATGCCTTCTTCGTCAATAGCTTCATTGATTCTTGGCTGAAAATGGGTTACAGGGTTGCACTGAAAGACTCTAATGAATTAAACAAAAAAAAAGAAAGAAAAATGAAAGAAGAAAAGAAAGACACAGTATATGTTGTATTTGTAGAGAGCGAGTATACCTGATGAAGAAAAGACCCCCAGCATCCCCCAGCTATGTTTATAGAAAATACACGCCTAATATATATACCTCATGTGATATTGATCGTCTATTTAAAGGATTTGAAAGGCTTACTTTGAAAGAAAGCTCCTATGGAGGTGAGGTGATGTCACAACATCCCATCTTGAGGTAGTTATCGCTCAGATCGCGCGCTGCGCAACCACCTTGGCCCATTTCAGATGATGATCAGGAGCGCTGGCTCCATCCCCAATCACGACTTAGCTTTTTGCAACTATAAATCTTGTGCCCCACGATACTTATTCGGGTAATTCGTATGTTGAAATTAAGGGGATAGGTTCATGTACTATTTTATTCTGGTGAGAAGCTCGCTAGTTACATATAGAGCTGATATATAATGGTCTGGTCCGGTCGGTCTCTCTGTGCATTTGCTGTGCTTTTACTATAATACCAAAAAGGGCTATGGATTCGCTACATTATTCCCGTTAGTGCGCTAGTACAGCGGTGAGTATTAAGTCATCGGACGACCTAGCCACAATTTTGCCTGCAAACGCGTATTTTGGTGGCCTTCTGTCTGATCACTTATTACCCACCGCTGTACAAAATGCAGTAAGAATACAACATTGCTACGGTGTTCGTTTTGTAATGCCGGTTTGGTTCCGTATTATTCACTGAATCCCGTAGTCATACAGTACTGATTTCACCCCGTTTTTTCGTATTGTATCCATTCGGTAGTGCGAGTTGGTTCCGGACCAGTGAATTTGTAAAACTTACAACCCTAACCCTGACTGCCGCAGTGTTGTAAACTAAAAAGGTTTTATACATTAGAAAGACATCTGTCGAGCTGTATCAGTCGATTTCATCACGACTACAGTAAAGGGTTTGAGTGCCGTTGATTTCAATTTCGCCTGACGGTTTAAGCCCGACAGTCTTTTGCGGACCGTCAAAAGTACATAGGCTGAAATCATACGAAACAATACGTTAAAAGAACTTCTGATACAACGAGAGATGTGGTCTATATAATCTGGGAGGGTTTGGTGTTGGGCTAGGGGCCAACACTTTCGACATGCACATTTTCTAGCGTAGACTCCGCTCAGGTTACAATACCAAACAAAGGTTTGCTAACATATATACCATTTAAACTACGTCTAAATAGACAAGGAAATCAAACTAAATTTCCTCAATATTGTTAATCCATTACAGATTCAAGTTAAGTTACTGTTTGGGGAAATGGCCAGTGCTAAGCAATAATTCTGTAGCGTTTAAACTGATGATATTGTAAACCGGATTCCCTTGACTTGATGGCTGATGATACCCCCAAGTCTTCGGAGAATCCTGCCCTATTTATACATGTTGGAACCTATTTATACATGTTGGAACCTATGCCAAGGCCCGCTTTCTAATACTAACTGATACAACGATAATAGAATAAGATGATGCTCCCGAAGATAACCCAGATAGAAAAGCGCCCCCGCATAGTTCCGTCCTCCATTCTAATTCCGATACGTAACCATGAACCTTGCAATTGCCAGTCACCGGGCTGTACCATACTATTATCCTATACCTACTTCCCTAAGTAGAACAGCCTACAGCCGTAAGCCCCGCTTCCTATTCTATTTCGGGTGAGACACCCAATAGTAAGCGTGCCGTCATAATAGTATAATACTAGTGTGGTAACACCGCGTGCCCACACACTACCCGATACCTTTCTATGCTTGTCCTTTCGTTACCCGACCGTCCTCGCATCACAACCCGTCACTCATATTCCTCACTGTCCTACGCCTCTAGGACAGCGCTCCGTAGCTCCTGTAAAACTACTCCCCCTTCCTAGACTTCGCCCTCGACCGTTAAAACCCTTCTATGATAAAAACCCTGTGGGAAAGGTCATAGAGTAGGGAAAGGTATCGAGCTTAGTCCCGCCTATTCCGTTGTCGTTTGTGAGCCCGTTCGTTATCGATCGCTGGGCCTCGACTTCGCGTATGGGGTCGTATGTTCGAGGTTGGTTGGAAGTTTTTATCCGCCAATGCCTCCTGTGGCTCAGGTGTTGCTAGTCGTTTTCGTGTGTTTTGCTGCCTAGTGGGATCTGGGTCCTCGCGATAGGGCCGCAACAACATCTCGTGGAATACATCATGGACCTTCCATTCTACCGGAAGTTCAAGGCGGTAAGCCCGATTGCCTATCACCGCTGAGATCGTGAATGGTCCTGTAAATTTATCTGTCCACTTGGAGTATCCTCCTAGGTTCCGAGTATCTAGCAAGACTTTCTGACCGATAGTGAACCGCTGTGCTGCTGGCCCTGGCTTTGACGCCATCCTATCGAACGTCTTCTGTAGCGTGTCTCTCGCTAACTCATGAGCCGTGATGATCTCGTCCAAGTAGTTGTTCCCATTGGCATCTAAACGTTCAATCTCTGCATCCGTAGGCCAATCCGTTCGGGGGTGGAAGTCATAATTGCAGTAGAACGGCGATTGTCCCGTCGACGTGTGCTTCGCATTATTGTAGGCGTATTCGCAGATGGGTAACAGGTCTTTCCACTTCTTGCCTGTTCCTGCCGTATATGCCCAAATATAACCCTCCATATGCTGGTTGGTCCGTTCTGTCTGGCCATCGGTCTGCGGGTGGAATGAGGTGGAGAGTCTCCTACGAATCCCCAATCTTTCCGTGACTGCCGTCCAGAATGCTGATACGAACTGTGTTCCTCTGTCTGAGACGATGCTCCTAGGAAGTCCGTGAAAACGCCAGATGTCTTTGACAAATGCGTTAGCGGTCTGTTCCGCATTGATTCCCATCATTGGAATAAAATGAGCCATTTTCGTAAAACGGTCCACGACTACCAACACGTTGCGGAATCCTGATTTCTCCTTAGGCATTTCTACTACGAAATCCATCGAGATATCAGTCCAAGGTGTGGTGGCTAACTCTAGGGGTTGAGGGAGTGACAAGTGTCTCCGACGTTGCTTGGCTCTCTGACATATATCGCAAGTCTTGACGAAGTTGGCTACGTCCGTGGACATTCCTGGCCACCAGTAGTTCCTATCGATCAACTCAAGGGTTTTATCCCTTCCTAGATGCCCCGCTACGGGTCGATCATGATGTTCCTCGATGACCTGCTTGACCGCGTAGCCCGGTACTACCCATCGACCATCGTGGGTGGGGTCATTCGAATCGGGACTCCATTCGGCGGCAGGCTCTATCTTTACGATAGCAGCCTCCGATGGTCCAAAGATCTCAAGGTTTGAGTCAGGGAGGTGTTCATCCGGAACCATCCTCCGAACCCATCGTCTTTCCTGTTCATACCAACCCTGTAGTGGCTGAGGCAGCTCTACGCTTGGTATGTTGTACCACTGATCCAACTGATTCCATTCCTTTTCGGGATTGCCAATCACTTTGGACCCAGTTTCTACGCTGGTCCGTGATTTTCTGACAAACTGTTCTGCACTGAGTAGCTGTTTTACGGGCTGCTTACGCATTACTCCCCCTTCCATCGCGAACTCCGGACGCCTTGTGAGTGCATCTGGCTTGCCGTTCTTTTCGCCTGGTCGGTAATGGATCTTGAAGCGAAAAGGTGCTATCTTCTCGGCCCATCTGGCTTGTCTTCTCGACAGCTTCTTGGTCGTTGTGAAATACTGCAGGTTTTGGTGATCCGAATGTATCTGGATAGGGATGTCCGTCCCTTCCAGCCAATGTCTCCAAGTCAAGAGAGCAGAAACTATTGCGAGCATCTCCTTGTCATAGATCTCATAGTTGACCTCTGCCTCGTTGAACTTGCGAGAGTGGTAAGCTACCGGATGTAGAATACCGTCCTCGAACACCTGAGAGAGTACGGCGGCCTCAGCTCAGTCACTCGCATCAGTCTCCACGATTGCTTCGCGGTGTTCGTCATAGTGTCGGAGTATTGGAGCGGACGTAAATCTCCTCTTGAGCTCGTCGAACGCATCTTGCTGTTCCCTGCCCCATTTCCATACGGCACCTTTCTTCAGGAGATCGGTCATGGGTCTGCAAACCTCAGAATATCTGTGGATAAACCGTCTTAGGAAATTGGCGAAACCGAGGAAGCACTGAAGTTCCTTGACCTTGGTTGGGGCTAACCAACCCTCGATCGCTTGGACTTTCTTCGGTGATACACGATTCCCTTTTCCTGATAGTATGAATCCCAGGAATTCTACTTCCTGTTGATACCATTCCGTTTTCTCGAGGTTTTCGTATAGATGGTGTCGTTGCAGTCGCTCCAAAACCTCCCGTACAAGAGCCGTATGCTCTTCTCTAGTCTTTGAATACATTAAGATGTCATCCAAGTAAACTACTACGCCTCGATCTAGCAGATCCTTGAATATGGTATTGACCATGACCTGAAACGACGCAGGGGCATTGGTCAAGCCAAAAGGCATTACCTTATATTCGAAGAGGCCGTATTTTGTTCGGAAAGCGGTTTTCCATTCTTCGCCCTTAGCAATCCTAATCAGATTATAGCCATTTTTCAGGTCTATTTTCGTGAAATAGAGTGCTCCTTTCGTTGCGTCGGCCAGCTCATTCATGAGCGGCAGTGGGTAACGGTTCTTGATCGTGATCCCATTCAAGCCACGAAAGTCGACACATAGCCGAAGCTTGCCATTAGCTTTCGGAACGAACAGGACGGGTGCCGCTGCTGGGCTCTTGGAGGGGACTATTTTGCCGGAGGGCAAATTCTCGTCCATGTATTCCCGGAGTGCCTTGTCTTCGGGTGGAGAGAGTGAATAGATCGGTCCCCACGGAGGCTGCTTTCCTTCTATGAGAGGAATGGTATGATCCCATTCAGAGTGATCAGGTAGTCGAGCGGCTCCTTCCTTGGAGAACACGTCGGCGTATTCCTGAAACTCCATCGGTATAGCACTAACGAGAGCCTCGTTTACCGATGCTCTTGCCCAAAAGGGGTGTTGCTCGATCGTCATCTGCTTCTTGGGTGACGCCCTCAACAGCCTGATGACCAGCTCTTCTGGGTCTTGGTCGTATGTGTCTTCGACTGATACGAAACATCCATTGATTATACAGTTGTTGCTATGGAAGCTAACAGTGTTGCGTCCCCAATGGATGGTTGGTTGATGCTCCTTGAGCCATCGATGTGGTATGACGAGGTCCTCTCCTGCAAACGAGCCAACCTCGCAGGTGATAGCCCTATCTCGATGGTTGCGGATGTGGAGGGTAAGAGGTTGAGTGATGTGGGTGCCGGAATTGGGCATAGGGGTACCATCAGCCTGTCTGATAATGAGAGGCTTTGGTCGAGGTTGAGTGGGTATTTTCGCACGGTGGATACAGTCCCAGGACATAATCCAATCCTCCGTGCCACTGTCTAGGAGTGCGTTGACTGTTGCGTCATGTTTGGTACTAGTGGCGGGGTGGTCCCAAGAGATCTCGATCTCGAGGCGAGTTTCTTGTGTGTTGGAAGACATATTAGTATGTTGGCTTTTATAAGCGGTTTTGGTATTGGTTTCGGGTGTGGGTTGGTTCGATGGTTCTTTCTGTTGAGCGCGGGTGAGGGGGTTTATATAGAGAGTTTGAGTTGTTTGATGAAGATCATGGTACAACACTTACGCACCAGGCGTTTCGGGGTGTAACCCCATCCTCAGAGTGTGTGTAAAGAGAATTGAATTTCCGCGCGTGTAACAAAACAAATATAGAAAAATCCCGTAGCCAACCCATAAGAATAACCGTAATACATAAAAACCTTGTTTCCGTGACCCAAAAATAGAAAGAAACCGCAACGCAACATGAGATACCGAAAAATAGAAATACCCAATCAATTTTGCTCCTCCAAGGTTGTAATCCTTGCCCTAAATGCCTCATTCTGGGGGCCCAATTTCCGCTTCTTTTCACCCTCCCTTCCGTGGTCCTTTCCTCCGGAAGGATTTCGTTTTCTCTTCAGGTCGGTTAACCTGACCTTACTCGTCGCCACGCAATCTTTTGCAAAATCGTTATCTCTTCCACAGCGGAAGCATTTTCCTTCCTTTTGCCATTTCTCCTTTTCGTCCTTGTTGACACCTAAGTCATCCGAGGGCTTGGAGTTGTGCGCGGGCGTGGAGAAAGTTTTCCGAGGTGCGGGGTTGCGCGATTCTCGCCGTTCCGATTTTTCCTCCCGGGGTTTCACGACATCCTTGCCACGTAAAATTTCTTTTCGTGCTTTCACCTCGTGATCCTTGCGTCCAACCTTCCTAACCCATGCCAGCCATTCCGCGAAATCTTCTGGTTCCTCGATTGCATTCGAGAGGCGTTGTTCCAGCGAGGAGTTTATTCCTGTGAGGATCATGGACTTCATTACGATGGGTCCGACCCTTGCGTCCCATTCCAGATTCTGCATTTCATTGATGTAGTCATCGATCATGCCAGTTTGACGGAGCCTATCCATCTTCTGCTTGGCTTGCTCTTGACTGGTTCGATTACCGTATTGAATCCGTAATTCGTTTTTGAAATTTTCCTATGTCCCGATGCTGGGGTCCACCGATAGTCGTTCCACGAAGTTTCGCCAAAATTTTGCCGCACTCCCGGTAAGTTCCAGTGATGCCCACAGGATTTTGGTCTGATCATCCCACCGGACTTTCCTTTGAAGTTCAATTAAGACTTCCATTTGATCGATCCAGTGTCGCACATCTTCGTCGGCCTTTCCGGAGAAGGGATCTTTGCCTGTTTTGGCGTGTCGTGGCGCGAGGCGGGTGCACGAGGTCTACCTCTTGCTGCCTGTTACGGCGCCTTCGCTCCTCCCGTTTTCTCCGCCTTTGTTCACGTGCTCGACGATCGTCCTCTGAATCGGAGGAGCTAGATGAGTCGGAGGGGGATGGGTCTCGAGGTCTTGCGCGGTTTCCGCCATTGCCATTATTGCCATTGCCTCCCCTGCCTCCCTGCTCACTTTGCTGACTTCCCCTTGTGTCGGAGCGAGGGGGCATGGGGGGTTGGCTTCCTGATCCTTCCGGTCTCTCTCCGGCATTGCTAGGGGGGTTCTGTGGAGGTTGGGGGGGTATTACGCCTCCGCCTCCTGAGCCTTCGGGGGCTGCGGCCGTTCTATTGGCTGCTGCCCGCATTTGCTCGATTATCTCTTCCAGGTTTTTCTTCGTACCTGCGAACTGGTCTTCCATTGCGGCCTGTCTGTCACGCTCCATTCTTTCCAGGGCAGCCGTGACCTCCGCGGGTAGCTGGACTTGGCCTTCTTTTGGGAGTTGCTGGACAAAGTTGGTCAGTGCGTTTATGTGCTGATCCTGCCGTTCCTGCCTCTCCTGATGTGCCCTAGTGGCTTCGACGATCTGCCCAAGGACTTGACCGAGGTTGCTGGTAGCGGCGGTGGATTCCGCTCGTAGCTGAGCCATGACCTGGTTGAGCTGGTTATCTCGCTCGGCTCTGTCCCCAGCGAATTTGGCGTGGAGGTCCTCGACGATCTTGTTGGTGTACTCCTGCTGCTGACAGGTGAGTTCCCGGAGTATGGGAATATCTCGCACGTGCATGCTGAGTTCCTCGATCCCGCGGCTGAGTTGCTGCACTACTGGAGCCCCTTGTCGCTGGACTTCTTGCCCGATGAGATCGCCAAAAGGATTCTCCACTCGTCGCTCCTCTATGTCCATGTTGGTATCCTCGTCGTCGTCCATTACCTGAGGTACCGAAGGCCTCTGAGTAGAGGATCTCTCTCTGATGGGGGTGACGTAGGGAGAGAACTCCCTGTGGTCTACCTGCCGCCTCCTCGCTTGCCCATATGATTCTTCCTGCCTCGTCAATGCGAAGAGGGAGCCTATCGGCACATCTCTCTCTTTCCTGTGGCGCCTCTTGGCCTGGGTTTCCAATATACCTCGATCTCTCAAGGCGATTGAGCTCTCCAGGTTGTAGTCTTCCTCCGACCGTTGCTGATGAGCCCTTGACATTGCTAAGCTGCTCGAGTTTGAGCTGTGGTTGTCTTCTGCACCAAGGTTGAGCAATGAACCAGGGGGCTGGGTGGGCAAGTCCGAAAGACCGCTGCGAGAGAGTGATCTTGATTGGGAAGAGTTCTGGGTAGTTGAGGATTTCGGGGTCGTGTTCCTCGAAGGTAGCGGTGGTTCCTGCTTCTGTAAAGAAACCTGTATAATGGAGGTACCCGCAGTATAGATGTTCGGCGCTTCCTCTTCGTACGATGAAGGATGTAGCGCAAAGGTAGTTGTTGATGGCTGCTGTTGCCACTCGGGGGTGCATATAGTACCTTGATCTTTCTAATAGACTAAGCGCTTATTCTTCTACTGAGAGCACGGTGACTATCCGCCACTAAGCAAAATACTCAGAGTATTGGTTTAAGCGAGTAGTTGTCTTATCGAGACTTTGGTGGTTTATGTGATAGGTAAAGAGTAAAAGTTAGGGATAAGGTACAATATAGTGTTTGGGGAAATGGCCAGTGCTAAGCAATAATTCTGTAGCGTTTAACTGATGATATTGTAAACCGGATTCCCTTGACTTGATGGCTGATGATACCCCCAAGTCTTCGGAGAATCCTGCCCTATTTATACATGTTGGAACCTATTTATACATGTTGGAACCTATGCCAAGGCCCGCTTTCTAATACTAACTGATACAACGATAATAGAATAAGATGATGCTCCCGAAGATAACCCAGATAGAAAAGCGCCCCCGCATAGTTCCGTCCTCCATTCTAATTCCGATACGTAACCATGAACCTTGCAATTGCCAGTCACCGGGCTGTACCATACTATTATCCTAGACCTACTTCCCTAAGTAGAACAGCCTACAGCCGTAAGCCCCGCTTCCTATTCTATTTCGGGTGAGACACCCAATAGTAAGCGTGCCGTCATAATAGTATAATACTAGTGTGGTAACACCGCGTGCCCCCACACTACCCGATACCTTTCTATGCTTGTCCTTTCGTTACCCGACCGTCCTCGTATCACAACCCGTCACTCATATTCCTCACTGTCCTACGCCTCTAGGACAGCGTTCCGTAGCTCCTGTAACAGTTACACTATGTTCGTTAAAAATAACTGGAAATTTGTTTTGCAAGTTGCAACCAAAATTTGTATGGGAATGCAACTTCAACGTCGCTTTACGTCATAAACATAAGAGGAACAAGACAAGGAATTTGTGTTTTATGATTCTCTGTAGTTGTATTGTCTGGGAGTTTAATACGCGGTCAAGGGCGGTACTTTCAAAATTTGGTTGTAGTAGGCTTGTTTGCGAGGCTAGTTTCCGGTTATTTAAGCGAAATGGGCATTAATTCTTCTAGTCGTACTTAGGCCTGGCTCGGTTCCTCTTGACACTGCAACTGCACGACCTCCAACATTTGTAGACTCGTTATGACTTATTCGAACCCTCAGACATATGTATATCCATATCGACCATTCCCCTCCATCCACCTGGTTGTACTAAAAACCAACCCCCTCTCCCATCCGCCACCCACTTGCCCCAACTTTACAGCAAGGTCTACAATTTACCTGCCCTTCCAGAGCTAGCTATGCTCAAGCTAAATCCCATATGTTCAACTCTCTAGATTCATCTGGGTTCTATTCAAACGAGCCCCAAGAACCACATCCCCGGCAAGGTATATAGTATAAATACCTCCTTCGCCGCTCAGCTCGCCCCTTGCTGGAACGGTGTACCAAATTTCCGGATGACACCAATGTAACTAACCGTAACCTTAACGATTTACGCAGCAAAATGCACTGGCAGAGAGTGCACTTTGTAGCATTCACTCTATGCGAAAAAACGAGAGAGAAAAGGGGGGGGGCGTTTCCCCATTCCATTATCCACAGTTCACAATAATAATCATAACTGATAGACGTTTCCACTGTATACTTACCCGGATGCTCCCCATCATCAGCTGTGGTGGTGGTGAGGGGGGTGCTCGGGTGAGTGACATGATGGAAACGTCTATCCTTCCGCCATGACAACCTTAACCCAAATCCAATGGCTAACCATAACATCCCAATATATCCAGGTGGGTACCGGCGTAAAGACTCGATAGGTGGGCCCGGGCCTAAACCCAAAATATAAGGTGAATAACAGCAGAGAAACGTAAAGCAACCAATCAGAGAGCTCGGATTCAATAGATGAGGCCGGGCTCACCTATCGAGTTTTTACGGTAGCTTTGCCAGAAAAAAGTCAGCAATATATATTACATCACCGCTGCCTCATAAGTACTTTGGCAAGCTGCGACGTTCAACAAAGCTTTCCCCGCTTTTCCTTGGTTGCGCCCGGGCCGGGCCGGACCCGAGACGCATATGCAGGTGCGTGGCGTGGAGTGGGTTAGGGGTAGTGGGCCGTATATACATACATGTAGGGATTGTAGATACATGTAAATACAAGTATGTAGCTATAGGGAGGAGCGAAGTTGTGATGAAGTATATGTATCCAGTAGATGTATGTAGTTAGTAGGAGTATTATAGAGGTGTCATGATGTTAGAAGCCCTTTCTGTCATCCTAAAGTAATAGAGATACGTGTAGATACATATCTACATGTATACATGTATACACCAAGCTCCCCCCAACACGTGAACCCTTCACCAGGCACTTGCCGAAAACCGGCCGCTAACTCTTCCACCGAGCAGATTGTTACAAGAAAGAAAAAAGAAACAGATCAACCCAAGCGACGACACCACCGCAAAAGGCAAATATACTGCTCGGCCTTTCTGTCTCTGCCCATTTCGCCTTCTTGAATTCAGTGAGCATCAAAACCTCACCGTCGCTGTACTATTGTATTTGTGTCTCGAGCTTTGCTGGAGGAGAGGAGTTGGTTATTTCTTCTTAGGGCTATCCATATATATGCACGGGATATATAGGATTCTATGAGAATGTAGATAGGACTAAGTAGCTAGGTACATTCTCTAGAAGGACGTTCCAGGCCAGAAACTCCTACCAACACATACCCCCGACATCTACACGGCCAGCAAGTTATGCTAACGCGCAACCTGCCTCGCAATCCACGAGCCAGTTCACAAATCAAGCACCACATCTGCCCAGCCCGACTGTCCAACCTGCCTTACAGCTCCTCCCCCACCCTCTCCTCCACCCACCCTTCACCCTACCCCTACCCCTACCCCTAGCCCTACCCCGACCCAGACCCCCCACCAACCACATACTCGCCAGCGCTCTCTCCACCCCCCACCTCCTTTCTGGCTGCGGCGCCAACAACCCCCTCACCAGCTCCCTCGCCTCACTCCCCACCCCCCTCTGCACCAACAGCTCCTCCGGGAACGGTATCAACCCACTGCAATATCTATGCAGCATATAACTATCCACCTGCATCACATGCACCGCACTCTCACTCACCATCGTCTCGTACTCCTCCTCCTCCTCCTCCTCCTCCTCCTCCTCCTGCTCAGCAAAAGGAATCACGCCAACAAACAACTCGTGCAGTATCGTGCCAAGCGCCCACATATCCACCGCATCCGTGTAGTCCCCGCCCGGGCGCGGGATAAATCCCATGATCTCTGGCGCGACATACCCCGATGTCCCGCAGCGCGTGCGGAGCTGGGTGCCGGCCATTTGCTTGGAGATGCCAAAGTCGGTGATTTTGACGCGGATGGGGTCAAGGGTGACGAGGAGCACATTCTGTCATATCCGGATCCACACACAGACAGAGGGGGTGGTTAGTAGGTGTGAGAGATGTGGAAAGGGGGATAGAAGGTGGGGAGAGGGGATATGTACGGGTGGCTTAAGGTCCCGATGGCAGATCTTGCGCTTGTGCAGGATATCGAGCCCGCGCAGCAACTGCATGGTTAGTGCGCGGGCGTTGGTATGTGCCCCGACGGGATTTGTCTGGATGTACTCTGCTAGGTCGCCGTGGTGCAGGTACTCCATCGCTATATAAACAAAATCCGTATTGCTGTACCAGCCGAGGAAGTTTATGAATATGTCCGCTCTCTATGTACCCCCGCCCCCCTTCCCGCATTAGTCTCGATCTCGTTCTTCACAAAGAAAAAGAGAAAGAAAAAGAAAAAGTTGAAAGAAAAAAAAAGGACTTTGTAAATACATCAGATAACGTCGCCAACGACCTCAGCTCGCGATGATAGTCTATGCCGCGCATCCCCAGCGGGAGTTTTTTCACGGCGCGGAGCTGGCCCCCGCGGTCGCTGCAGGTTTGCAGAGTGACGACGCCGAATCCGCCGGAGCCGATAGGTCGAGTGTCGGTCCAGGTGCCGGCTTGAGAGTGTTGTGGGGTGGAGGGGTGGCTTAGGGAGGGAGGGTGCGTGGGCGATGGGTGCGTGACGGAGTGAGGGTGGAAGGTCGTTGTGAGGTGGAAGGGTTCGATGGGGGAGAGGGGGTGCGTGGAAATGGAGGCGGAGGTGGAAGTGGAGGTCGAGGTAGAGGGAAAGGTCGAAGTAGAGGCGAGGGTGGATGTGGAGGTAGAGGGAGAGGTCAAGGTGGCGGTGGAGGCGGGGATGGAGGCGGGGGTCGGAGTGGAGGCAGATGTGGAGCTGAAGAATGGTCACGCGACGGGGAGTCGACTAACGGCACGGCTAAAGCCTATGACATGGGACGCAAGATAGAGGAAGCGTTCGATGCGTGAATTAAGGATGGGTCAAATGCTCCGGCAAATTGAAGGTTAATATAATGGTGGGGGTTTATAATCTAAGGCCACGATTCAATTAAGGATCCTGTGAAGATACTTGATTAAACCAGCACAGATCACCGCTTTCGGAATACCGGATCCAACTTTTCTAAATGCCTGGGAGTTGTGCGTGGGAAGGCAGGGGGGTACTTGTTCTGTACCTATTCCCGCAGAGGGAGCGCGCATTGCTTAGATGGACGTATATAAAGATAGTCCAAATTATATCATACAACGCGATTTATAGTATATCTAGATAACGAAGAAGGTGCTTAGCTCAGATCGTAGACATATCACAACTGTAGAATATATAATGAAGCTTTGAGTCCTCGCTCAGGTCTTTGCAAGATCACGGTCCCAAAGTACTGATGATTTATAAGCCAATCATAGAAGAGAAAGCTTTACAAACCTTCGCCCCCCATAACAACACTCCAACACTGAACCCTTTATCCGGTGAACATCTTGCACCCTCATTCCATTGAATTTTTGATGAAAGGGACCATTACTCCCTCCCTCCATCCCCTCCCATCCTCACACACCATTTCACACACGAAGGAATCAAATTACAACTAATTCCTCCAAGATGAAACC
The DNA here is from genome assembly GCF_003444635.1 of Morchella importuna. NCBI lineage: Eukaryota > Fungi > Ascomycota > Pezizomycetes > Pezizales > Morchellaceae > Morchella > Morchella importuna. The sequence continues at coordinate 8,313 of NW_025763455.1, read as the reverse complement.
CTCATATATTACACACACGCCTTCACTCCACAACCTTCCTCCAGCATACTACACAATTCCACAGCTCCCTGGATTTGTTAAGTACGACCACCTCCCGCGTGCAGCCGCATCCACCGTCCATGCCAATAGACTGCCAATCTAATTCTACAACCGTATATTTTACACCAACTTACCTCTACGCACAACACAAAAACACAATTAGGAGCGAAGGAAAACACGTATTCGAACACTCACGCACAGTTGGTGGCTACGGTGTCAAGCGCATCGCGGCAGAAGGTCAGGCGTTCGTTCTGACGACGTTAGTGAAAATGAGGTTGATCGAGGATGAGAATTGCAGTCTCGGCCCGAGCTGGAGTATCCTGACTCGTCTCTTGGTTGCTGCAATAAGTCACGAGATGCGAGGGTGGAATGTTAAGCAGGGAAGGTGGTAGATGCTGGGGTGAGGGAGAGGAGGAGTGTGAGGCGGATAAAAGGGGAGGGTCTTGCTGTGAAGTTCAGCTTACCGTACGTCTGGTGTTGGAGGAGACTATGGACAAGGGGGTAGGAACAGGGAGTTCGAGATGCGGCGGAGGCAGTGAGAAGGTCGGCTAGATTGCGCACAAATTAGCCGCTTACAGAAACAGTGTGCCAATGCCTGAATGACAATGAACTACCACCAGAATAGGCAACGCCGTCAGGGGTCACCGGAGGTGAAGGAAGCGGGGGAAGATAAGTATGAAGAGCTCGTTGCGGGCATAGTCGAGGTAGCTCAAGGGTGGATGACTGAGAGTAGTTAGACGAGTAAGTTAGTAGGTTGAGCTGAATATTGAAAATAGAGAAAACTAACGAGGAGGAAATGTTCATATAGGTTCGAAGTACGCTAATTTAACAATATTTTATGCATCCACAGCCCAAAGTGGTGGATCTCTCCTATATGTAGCCGTTTACCTCCCCTCCAAACACAACAAATTACATTCAATTTGTCCATCCTCACTTACTTCTCTCCAAAAATACAGAGAAACCAGCCGCTCCTTGAAGTAACGCTGCATCACTCACGCAAATACTGCGTGACCTCACTCAATGCGGCAGAAGGACATATGAGACATGTTAATTAAGCACGACGCGAATTAATTTAACTGTGTTGTTAATGGAGTGGCATCCGGAGCTCTGCCATTATCATCTTCTCCCGAGTACACTTAGTTCGACTTGTTTGAGGTACATCGCTGGTAGGTTTTAGTGGAGTTCCGAGAGTATCACACTATGTGCTCTATTAAAGTCCCGGTTAGTCACCATAAACTCAAGCGATCACTCACGAGTGACTAATTTCAGTTTTTGGTGTATGCAATAGCGCGCCCAGCTCATTCTTCACGTGATTAGATTGCGAGTCCATCGTGTTAGGATGAAGGTCATCAAAGATAAGTAGTATTGAGTGATACTATATAAGCCGCTCACTATACTACGCAGCGTAGGCGAACAAAACCATAAGCGTATATATCATGGAGAGCACACAATTCGTTGCAGCGCGAGCTTATCTGAGAGAGACGTCTACGGGGAGAGCTAAATCGACCCCGGTATCCCCTGTAGATAGCATTCGTCACTAACTTCAGGCACTCAAACATAGGAGGGACCTATCGATTTATACTGCCTATAGTTGGATTGGAGCTAAAGTATATGAGATTGTTGGCTTCCCAATTCGGGAACGACAGCCTGGTCTATGAACTCAAGAGAGTATTCTGCCACGATCGGTACTATAGTCAACTCAAGTCGCGAAACCCTCACAACTGACCTTAATACGTGAGAGAGAGTAAGAACTATGGAGACGCTGATAAAGTGGTTTCTTAGATAAGGCCTGTTATTATTTTTCTTAAGCCCATGGCTCTATGTTCTCTATATAAGCGAGAGGCGACCTTTGTGGAGGGATATCAAGAGGATCGATAACGGAGTTTGGCAAAAGCGTGGAAAGTACACAAATAAATACCTTTGGCGACGCGGATAGCTGCCTTATGAGCAATAAAATCGAAAACCTATAGTCAACCTAGATATTCTCTGCTCGTTGACGCATACAGCCTCTGAAAATAACGATATCCTCTAGCATAGTCTATATGTCGCAAAAGATATATATATAGTATGCTCTGTAATGGAGCTATACAAAGGGGGGAGCTTATCCTTTACATAAAGCACGCCGTCTTAATCCTCTTCTCCCCAAACCATGCGGTTCAAACGCCTCCGTCATTTGCCCCTCTTCCACCACTTGAAACGGAAAGCTCCTCTCATCAATGAACTCAGAACGCACGCGTAATACCGATGACCCCCATCTGCTTCTTATGTTGCATCACTGCTTTCATTTGTTTTTGTCCTTGCTAAAAAAAACTTATATCCACAAAAAAACCCTCTCTCCCTATTATAATGCTTCAACGCCTTATCCCAAAAAACCGGGAAACATACTATGTAGGCGAATATTTTTAACAAGGTTGCAAAAACTCACCTCGGCGAGGTGATGCACCTCCTGCTGCTCGTCTAGTTGCTAGATCTTCCGAGTCTGCTAGGGCTAGGAGGATATGAAGCCTATTACCAGCACTCTTGGATCCGTCTGCAAACTTTTCAACTCCGGCTGGGGATGCCATGAGGTTACAAACCAATTCAACAGTGGCACGCTGAACCATTGCATTTGATGAGAGCATGGTCTCTTCGATTTTCTGCCAGCCAACACGGATGATAAGATCGCGAGTGGAATCATCAGTTGAAGCGAGGTTTGTAAGTGCAAGAAGTGCTTCAAAGACCGGAAGAAGGGTGGGTTGATCATCTGAGTTATCTAGCAGTGCCAGGAGCGGACGCACAGCTGATGCCACTGGAAGTTGCGATGAGAATACATGTGACGGATTTGTGGAGACTAGAACTCGCGCAACTGCGTGCGAGCATGTCTGTTTTATCTGCCTATCTTGAGACGTATCTCCTGTTACCGCTGGATAGAATTGGAGTAGAAGCTTGACCCCTCCTTGCTGTGCAATAAGACCACGATGTTTCTGGTGTTGACTGAGTGATAAAAGAATGTTGGTAACAATTGCAATAGCATTCTGCGAAATTTTTCGGGAGCACGCAATAAGAACCAGAACAACACCGGCTTCAAGAAGTATTTTACAGCGCTCTGTTACAGCAGGGTCCTTGTCGCCTACATCAGGCTCTGTCTTGGCTTTGGGGGTAGCGTTCGCATAATTCTTGAGCTGGGCGACTTTCTTCTGCTCTTCTGACAATGGAGGGAGGTATGATGTAAGATTATTTATGACAGTTAAACCGCCGAACATTACTGTTGGTTTGCTGGAAGTGTCCTTTATTGTTTCTAGAAGATTCTTGACGAATACTTTATCCTTGCAGAGAGATTGTTTGACTGATGCTTTGAGTGTGGCATATGCTAGGCCTTCTACCGATGAATGTCGTGAGTCGGCGTCCTCTTGCAGTATCATATTTTTGAACACCGCTGCCAATTCATCAATCCCTTTTGGCAAAGTCCCTGGCTCTCCGACGCCAAATCGTACTTTTGCAAGAATTGTGGAAGCGATGGCTTTCCCTATACCCTCTGTACTTTTTGACACCGCCTCCAAGTAGCCCTCACATTGCCCAGCGACAGCAGCCCTGCAGTTCTTATCCACACATGCCGCATTCATCATTTCCAGCGCCGCTTTTTCAACATCCCCCGGGCGACCTTGCAGGCTCGGAACAACCCCTTCGACAAATCCATCGGTCATGAACAACTGTGCTGCTACTGTTGGCACAAGCGGAAATATCGCAGCCGCAGCCGAAAACGCAATCCGGAGGTCGTCGTCTGAGTCTTCAGTTAACCGAGAAAGCATAAACCTCCCCAGCATACTCGCCGCGACCGCTTCATCGGCCTCCACAAACTTTGCTGTTGCTAGTGTAGCGTGAGATCGCAAATCCTCTGCTGAATTTATATCCAACATCTCCAGCAATCTCTCTAATCCTTCTTGCCCTACGAAAGAATGCAGCTCGTCTGCATGTGCTGCGAGTAACCTTGCAACTGATCTTACAGTTGCTAATTGTTTATCCTTCTCTCGAAGCTTCAAGTTCTCGAGGAAGGCTTTAAAACACTCTCTCAAGCACTTCTTCTTTTTTTCTACCACCTTCCAAGCCGCAGGGTCTAGCAGCACCACTACGAGCCCATCTACGGCAGCTCCCCCGAGCCCCATAAATTTATTCAACACCCAAACAGCATCTCTCTCTAGTAGGTCGGCCAGATATTCCCTCCCGCCTCTACTAGATTTCAGAATGCCGCCCACTGCTTCACCTCCTTCAGGAGAGGGAATAGTATCGGCATGTGCGAGAAGCAATTCAAGACATTCAGTAGCTGTCGAAGGCTGTAAACTCAGGTTTGGATCTTTCAATGCCCTTAACACTTCTTTGCCCGCATCAGGCGATGATTCAACAACGAGCTTCTGGCAAAGTCGCCAAACTGGAGGAACATTCTGGTCTTTCTGAAAATCGTGGAATGCGTGTAGCACTGTCTCGTTACGAGGTGCTAAGGAGAGGGCCTCACGCAAGGAGCGGATTGCGTCCTGAATGCTAATGGTTAGATGATTTTTTCCCGCATTGTGTGGGTAGGAGTGCTTGCATCGTGACTGCCGCTTTTGAGATATTCGAGGGATTTGATAGCAAGCGATGAGGCTCGGGCCTCGTCTTCAGAGGTTGCTGACATTGTATTTGAAGGTTACTATGTAGAAGCTTAGGTTCAATTTGAGGCTCTAGTGGGTTTCCCCGCCTTACATAATAACAATTAAAGCTGCGATGTACTACCGCAGAATCTCAGGAATAACGAATCGAACTGGGCTGGAATACCACTTACCCATTGGTCAAGGCGACCAAAAGTTACGCTTTAGGTCTGTCGGATTGAGGCTCAACAAGCATTTGACCAATCCGAAGCACAATATTCCAGTCCAGTTCGATTCGTTATTCCTGAGATTTTGCGGTATTGTAGATATGACATGAAATGCCAAGACATGTTTTAAAGTTTAGAAGTAATATGCCTTGGTAAATATATTTACATAGAGGTTGACTTTATCGCGTAGACTTAGCTACATGTATTCTACCTCTGTATTTCATCCTAACCCTGGGGCTTCGTACGTAGGTATGTGGGTACAGATATTGTATTCTCGTAGGACTAACAAACCATGATGACAAATATTCCACCCCCAAGCTGCCCTTCAAGGACCGGAAATGATTGAAACCACAAAAATATAAAATAGCTTAAAACCTACTATATGAACTCTTCCACTCCCATCATCAAGTGACACATATGATATATTTCTTATACACTCCCCAGACCTAAAAGGAAAACACTATACACCACCAACACCTATAAACTTAGAATAGAAAATAAACGGGAAATAAAAACGCCTACCAGCAAACCAAAAAACAAGTCAAGTACCTCATGAACGATATATACCAACATCGAAAATAAGGAGAATTGAAATATAATGAAAACCTAAATCCAACCTGACTCTTGGCCACTAATCATCCAGATTCGAACTCTATTTATACCCAGATTTTGCCTCAATAACTCCACTATATCCTTGCTACCATCCTCGATGGCTATATCAAGCACCGTCCGCCCTTTTTTATCTTTTGTTTTCCATTGAGCCCCATGGGAGATAAGTAACAAAATGATATCCTTTCGTTTTTTCTTTGGACTGCAAGATGTAAGGAGGTATATATTCTCCAATCTGCGCACTAGTCTTTGCCGTAAGATCTGCTCTATAGTTTAATTAATAGTAACTCAACCGTATCCCCCCGACCCTTATCGACCGCTATAAGAAGTGGTGTCCATCCGTTTAATGTCTTTGCTGAGAGATTTGCCCCATTCCTCAGGAGTAATTCTGCTACCTCTTTGTGTCCTTCGCGTGCCGCCTCATGAAGCGGTGACCATCCAGTTAAAGTCCTCGCCTCGGTATCTGCTCCGCTGTTCAGTAGCAATTTCACTACGCCATTTTTCCCCCGGGAAGCCGCCTCATGAAGCGCCGTCCATCCGTCAGAGGTCTTCGCAGCAATACCCGCCCCCCCATCAAGCAGTAACCTCACGACACCTTCGTGTCCCTTATGAGCTGCCTCGTGGAGTGGTGTCCATTTATCTGAAGTCTTTACTGCAGTTTTTGCTCCTTTCCTCAACAACAGATCTACTGCTCTTTCATCCCCCTCGCAGGCCGCCACATGCAGTGGGGAGTATCCATCATTCCTCTTTTCATCAATCTTAGCTCCATGCGCAATTAACAATTCCGCAATACCGTAATAGCCATTTATAACAGCTACATGCAGAGCTGTCTTTCCGTCTTTATCCTTCGTCGTTGCTTTTACTCCACCTCTCTAGCAGCAATCTCACAATAGAACTTTCACCCTTTTCAACAGCCATATGCAATGCTACCCCACCTTCTGCTCTGTGGTCTAGCAGAAATTTCACCATAACTTTGTGGCCTTCTTGAGCAGCTAGGTAAAGCACTGTTGCTCCGTTATTTGTCTTTACTGAAATTTCCGCACCGCTAGTGAGAAGTAGCCCTGCTACGCCGATATGTCCCTGATGCGCGGCACTATGTAGAGCTGTCCATCCTTTATCTGTTTTCTCTGAAACCCTTGCCCCATTTTTCAACAGTAACTTGGCCATATCAGTAAGCCCCCGGTCGGCTGCTTCGTGTAAGGCTGTCCGTCCTCCGGCCAATTTTGCTACAATGTCCGCCCCGTTTTTCAATAATAGTTTTAACGTGGAATTGTGGCCCTTATGAGCTGCGGCATGTAATGCTGTCCAGCACCCTCTAGATTTCATATTGATATTCGCTCCGTTCTTCAACAGTAGTGTGACCATTTCATTGTGTCCTCGGCGAGCTGCATCGTGCAATGCCGTCCATCCTTCCTTGGATTTTGCTGCAATATTCGCTCCTTTTTTTAACAGTAGCTTTACCATATCATCGTGTCCTTGACGTGCAGCGGCGTATAGTGGTGTCCATCCTAGATCGGATTTGGCTTCGATGTTTGCCTTTTTTTCCAGAAGTAATTTTGCCATCGCGATGTCCCCCCTTTTGGCCACCAGGTACAGGGCTGTGGTCTTCTCTCTCGTCCTTGCCTCAAGGTTTGCCCCGTTTGCAAGAAGTAGCTTCACCATAATGGCATAGCCTTTATGGGCCGCGCTGTGCAATGGTGTCAATTCTTTGTCTGACCTAGCCTCTACATCTGACTTTTTGTTCTTCAGTAGGAATTTCACCGTCTCGACATGGTTCTGGCTAACAGCGAGGCACATCGCCGTGTAAGCGTTTTCCGTCTTTGCGGTAACGTCCGCTCCGCGATTAATGAGTAGATTTGCGACGGCAGTATGTCCCTGGTGAGCTGCATTATGCAATGCCGTCCATTCTTGATTTGTTTTGATCGCGACATCTATACCATTATCAAGGAGTAGCTTTGCTATTTCTTTGAGGCCCTGGCGAGCTGCAAGGTGCAATGCCGTCAGTCCTAGAGTTGTTTTGGCTGAAACTTTCGCCCCATTCTTAAGCAAAAGCTTTACCATCTCGGTGTGACCTTCCAGTGAGGCTATGTGGAGTGCAGTACTTCCGTCTTTTGTCTTTAGGGTAATATCTGCGCCTTTCTGTAGAAGCAGTTTTACCATGGCGGTATTACCCTGGTGGGCCACGTCGTGCAATATAGTCCAACCTTCCTCAGATTTTGCTGCAATATCTGCTCCTTTCTCGAGAAGAAGCTTCACCATTTTGGTATGTCCGTTGTGGGCTGCACAATATAATGGTATCCTCGGATATTTAGACACAATATCTGCCCCCTTGCCCAGTAAAAACTTTGCCATAGCGGTATGACCCTCCTGGGCGGCCAGGTACAAAGCTGTTGCTTTGTCTTTTGCCCTTGCTTCACAGTCCGCTCCGCTCTTAAGTAGCAAATCAGCTACGTCGACATGGCCACCATGCGCTGCCATGTGTAGTGGTGTTTTTCCATCCTTGCGGACCGTAGCAGAGACTTCTGCTCCTTTGCCCAGAAGCAACTTTGACATATCTACCCCTCCCATAATAGCCGCCACATGCAGTGCTGTGTAGCCATCTTTCTCTTTTACCATGACTTCTACCCCATTCTCTAAAAGTAGACTCACTAAGCTTAAGTCTCCCTTCTCGACCGCCAGGCGGAGGGCTCTCGCGGATTCGGCCTCAGATCTCGTTAGCTTTCCCTTCCTCAAGGCTAATCTGATGGAATCTTCTGTCCCCGACAGTATCGCGTTAACTAATAGCTTTCCCTCTAATTGTTTTGCCATAGGCTTGTTCTTGTTCAAACTCATTGGTA